>NW_020954652.1:1320374-1321274 GCF_900497805.2 Vombatus ursinus | reverse complement strand
TGAACATGATCACGCAGGACTTAATGGGAGAAAACTGCCAAGAGTTTCTGAATACTGAAAACAAAACCTCAAACGAGAGAACCCAAATATAATCTCTTTTAAAAAAAGAAAAAACAAACAAACCTTGAACTTCAGATTCCAGGACATACTGTAGTTAAATTTAATAATTTAAATAATAAAAAATTCTATAAGTAGCCAGGAAAACTATCTTCAAATATAAGGGAAAAGATATTTGACTAATATAAGATTATTCCACATCAATGAGAAATTGAAGGAGGGAATGAAATACTATAGTCTGAAAAGAGAAGCTCAAGCTATAATCTGAAGTCACACACCCTAAAAATATTAACCAAATCATGAATGGAAACAGAAGAGATTGAATGATTGACTATTTAATTAACAGTCTCCATAGCCCAAAGATCCAGATTGCTCAGCAGTCCACAAACCATTCGTCATTGGTATAAACTTCTCTGTATCATTATACTGAAAGTTTAAAAAAATATATATCTCAGTTCCCCACAGGATGTGAAATGTCTCCTTTTCTGTCATAACATATGTGCAAACAAAATTACACTGGAATTTTGGGATGTGGGATTCTACTTATCCTTTCTCTGAACTCTTTGTTATCTGCTTTTCCCAAATCTCCAGTGCATATCAAATTACATCGAACTTTCCCCTCCTTATCAAGATTTGAATGAACTCTAAGTTGAAGCAGTCAAATACTCCCAAGGTTCCTATCATTTCTCCTTTAGAAATCAATTCTTCTTTTTTCATTAGAATATGGGTTCAAATTTTATTGAAGTATGTCAAGAAGTTATCGGCTTGGCTTTTAGCAGAGGGAAAAGGGGAGGAGGAGAGAGAGAGAGAGAGAGAGAGAGAGAGAGAGAGAGAGAGAGAGAG
>NW_020954652.1:1320255-1320330 GCF_900497805.2 Vombatus ursinus | reverse complement strand
CAGAGGGAGAGGGAGAGAGAGAGAGATGGAGAGGGAGAGGGAGGGAGAGAGGGAGGGAGAGAGGGAGGGAGAGAG
>NW_020954652.1:1311280-1320138 GCF_900497805.2 Vombatus ursinus | reverse complement strand
CCAATGAATTCCTCATCAAGCTTACATTCAGGTTTGTGATACTTCCCTCACTCACATCATCTATTTCCTCTTTCTGTCCAGGAAGTCTATAGTATACTTACTCCACAAGTCTTTTGTTTCTCCTTCTACTGATCTTTGCCCAAATGATCTTTGCAATGCTTCCCATTCTTATTTCTGGATTACCTTTCATGAGTATTACCTTCCTGAAATAAAATACTACTCTACCATTCTTTTTTTTTTAATCTAATCTACCCTTTTCAAATAAGGAATAGCTGCCAATGTCTATATCCTAGTCATGAGTTATAGTCCTCTAATTAGAGTGTACCCTACGGGTTAAATAGATAAATCAATCAATCACTTTGTATTAAGATCAGTGATTTGTTTTGTTTCTCATTCATACTTTGTCAATTTTTGAGTAGACATCTTGTGACAGCCTTGGGTTTTCTTACTTCCCTTTTGTTTAGATATTGTCCCCTAAGAATTACTATTCCTCTCCAAGAATATTCTTCTTCCTAGGTCAAGTCTGCTATCCTCTGTGGGACATACATGTGGGTAGTTTTCACTTTCCCCTTTCATCTTTAGTTTAACTCTCTCTGTCAGAGTTGTAAGACTCCAGGCAAATCATGTTACTGACCCTTATTAGTTAAATACACTCCTTCTCGATCATTCCCATATCTTTGGCTGTGTCCCAGAAATCCAAATTCTGTTTTCAGACGCTATGTTCTTAATCAAATGGTCCCTTGCCAAATCTTTCTTTCTCATCTGAAGACCTCGCATTCAATTAGCATCAGGGATTTCATACCTATTCCTGCCCTCTTTTTCCCCTCTGATTTCAAAAATATTGGGTCTTTCTTGTAACTTTATCTACTTTTCGATTTCTTTTGTCTTTTTTTTTTTTTGGCTTCGCTTGCTCTGTCTACCCTCTCACTATGGATATCTCCCATAGCCTCTCCACAGCTGTTTGGCCATTTTCTCTCTTGACACTCCCTTCTTTCCTCCCTCAGAGGATTCATTCACACTCAAGGCTTCAAGGACCATTTCCAGCCAGATGACTCATGAGTCCCTGCCTCCAACCCTGACCTCCCACCTACACTCTAGTCCAAAATTTCCAAATGCCTACAGACTGTCTCCAGTTGGACATCTATGGTTATCTCTAACTCAACAGAAAACGCTCTTTTGGAGTGGAAGTCAGGGAATCTGGGCTATTTTTTAGAATCTGCCACAGGTCATCTGTGTGACCTTGGACAAGTCATTTGACGTCAGTTTTATAAAATGAAGGGATTTAGTCTATTTTATCATCTGAAAAATGGGAAGATTGGACTAAACAATACATAACACACTTTGGAAAGTAGAGTGGGGTAGTGGAAAGATGACCAGACACAAAATATGGAGAGACCTGGGTTTGAATCCCATCTCTGACATAATAATAACATAGCCCCTACTTTACAGCACTGCTATAGGGATTGAAGGTGAAAATGTAGGGAATATACTTTGAAAATCTTTCAGTACTATATGTCATTTACTATTACAGCAAGTGCTGAAAGTTTTACAAAGTGCTAGCATTGATTATCTCGTGTGATCTACACACCAGCTCCAAGAGGGAAGTGCTATTATTATCCCTCTTTTACAGATGAGGAAACTGAAGTGAAGTGACTTGTCCAGGATCACACAGCAAGTATCTGAGGCAGGATTTGAACTCAGGACTTCCTGACTCCAAGTGTGGCACTCCAGCTACAGTACCAAATAGACACCTCTACTACTTCTGATGATAATAACTAATGTTTCCAGTTATAAAATTCTATATTCCATCTCTAAAACAACTCATATCCCCCTAAAAGTTGGCTCCCCTTCCTCCCTACCTTCTAATCTAAGAATACTGAAGTTATTTTAGACTATTCTTTATCTTTCATTTCCTTTAACAGGTTTTAAATAGCAATTGTTTCTGTTCTGGCCAGAAATCCTGTAGGTCTTCCCTTCCCAGATTTTTTTCTTTTTGAGTAGATAAGAAGGGCCAATTTTTGCCTCATTTCTTACTTAGCTTTAAATATTTAATGGGCACTTCCTCAGACAAACTGAGAACTGGGAAAGACCTTAGCTTAAAAAGGCCAAGGTCTCCCACTGCATCCGGAGCCATCTCCAGTCGTCCTGATCTATATCTGGCCACTGGACACAGATGGCTCCTGAGGAGAAAGTGAGGCTGATAACTTTGCACAGCCCTCCCTGACTTAAATCAATTCACTCGCAAGTCAAGACATCACCTTCCTCATATCATTGATTCTCTCTGAGAATGAAGGACAAACAACAACAATTTCCTTTAACCAATTTTCCCCCAAGCCTAAGTCAGACAGATTCATACCTCCCTTGCCTTTCAAAATGCCACCATTTTTACCTAGAACATCTTTTTGGCCATCTGGTGAGGCCAACGAACTCCTCAGAATAATGTTTTTAAATGTATAAAATAAAATGCATAGCATTATGAGGAAACAAATTATACTGAAATACCTAAATGTATATGTAACTACATAGCGATTACACTAGAAACCAATTACACCGAAATATATGTGTGTATGTATGTTTGTGTGTATATATGTATATATAATGTGTGTGTGTATATATGTATGTGTATGTGTGTATATATGTATGTATATGTGTGTATATATTTTGTGTGTGTGTGTGCATGTGTGTGTGTGTGGCATTCTAACCCACCCTAGTGTTGCTTTACCCAAATTTACCCCCAAATTTTCATGACATCCTGACCCTATCCTTATCCTAAACCTTTCAACCCCCAACACTTAGCCCCATTCCTGACACATAGCAGGTACTTAGCTTATTTATTGCAACTTCTCCTTACAGAATTTCCTGGAATATAGAGAAGGTCAGGAATTTCCCCAATGATCGTGCAGCCAAAGATTTGAACCTAAGACATCCTGAATCCAAGCTCAGTCCTTTATTTACTACCTCTGGAGCTGGGGTTTTTAACTTGGGACCCATGAATTTGTTATGTGTATATGTGTGTGTGTGTATATGTACATGTGTATACATGTATCCATATACGTGTATGTGTATGTGCACTGCATGTATATGTATATGTGTATGTGTATATATGTATGTGTATATATGGGTATGCAGATATATCACATAAATTGTATATATGACAAAATATAATTATATACACATGTATATATAATGCATGAATGTATGTATATTTGTGTGTATACTACATGCTTATTTTGTGTATGATTTATATAGTATATGTGTCTATATACTATGTATAACTATATGTCAGTATATATGTATATATACTGTATATAAATACATAGTTATATATAGCTATTTCTATATATGGGGTTATATATAGGGTTTTAGACATTTAGATATGAAACTGTATAAGCTTAGTGTTTCATATATACATATATGAAACAATTTACATATAGTACATATTTTCTGTCTGATTTATATAGGTGTGTGTATATCTATATATGTATAACAAGTCCTACCATATAACATGTATATATATAAGAAGCCCTAGCACATAACACATATATGTATGTATATACGCATGCATGCATGTACATATGTATAACATGTTAAAAAAAAACCCTGCTCTGGAGCTAGTAAATAGAGGGCTGACCTTGGAGTCAGCTTCACATCCATACTGGCTGGGTGGTCATTAGGAAGTCTCTGACCATCTCAGGATCCCTGGTAAAGTTCTGCAAGGGATAAGTTAGAATAAACAAGTTAAGTAACTACTATGTGTCAGGCACAGTGCTAAGTGTTGGGGGTTGAAAGGATGAGAATAAGGACAGAGCCAAGATGCTGTGAAAATGTGGGGCACATTTTGGGTCAAGCAACACCCAGATGGGTTAGAGAGGTGTTGGGAGTGTCTCAGTCAGGCACCACTCAGGAGGGGATGGAGGGATGGCCAGCAGGCCAGTCAGGGATAGAGCTGCATGCAGCCTCCCTCTGCCTGCTGTCCCACAGGGCAGCACGCTGGGTGATGGCCCAGTTTTCAGACAAAGGACCTGCCGTGGCAGCTGTCTCATCACCAGACAGGAAACACGGACGGTATCGAAAGGGCAAAGTGTCTCAAAATTAGCCTCCTTAAAATGAGAAGGTGGGATTAAAACAGTGTTGCACTGCAGTTTCAGCAGCCAGCTCTAACTAGGATTGAGTAGTGTTTAGACCCTAAGGGGTACCCTAGTCATGTAACAGGATATGGGGGGCCATAGACTGCTCTGGCTATTTACTGGCTCTGTGATTTTAGTGATTCAAGGAATTCCAGGATGAGGAAATTCATTGTCCCAGTGCAGGTCAGCACCTTCCCTTAGAGAGTTTCCTAGGACTCTGAGAGCGTCAGTAATTTGCCCTGAATAATAGAGCACGTATATGTCAGAGGACAGGCTTGATCTCAGATCTCACTAGATCACAGGTGGGCTCTTTAGCTACTCTGCCACGCAGGCAAAATGAAGCTATTCTTCTGTTCCAGTTGTCTAACGGGGAGACAATGCGTGTAGACATATTTTTCTTCCTTCTCCTTCAGATTTGCTCATGCTGCTCGCCCCCACACATACCTGTAATGTTCTTACTTCTGCATTTTGTCTGTTCTACCCTTCCTTCAAGGTCCCACCCAACCCATGCCCGAATAAAGACCTCTATAACATCTCTGATTAGCGGTCACTGAGTGTCCTTTAGTAGAGGCAGCTAGGACATGCAGAGGCTAGAGCTCTAAACATCGAGTCAGGAAGACCTGAGTTCAAATGTGACCTCAGACACTTACTAGCTGTGTGACCCTGGGTAAGTCACTGAACCTCTGTCTGCCTCAGTATCCTCATCTGTAAAATGGGGTTAATAATAGCACCACCTACCTCCCAGAGTTGTTATGAGAATTAAATGAGACATTTGCAAAATACTTTAAAATACTAAGTGCCATTATTATTCTCTTGAAGACTTCTAGAAATGGGGAACTCAATATTTCCTGAGGTAAGACATTTTGGGTTTTTGTTTCATGCTAATCATTGGGATGGGGCAGCTAGGTGGCTCAGTGGACAGAATGTCTGGGGGCCTAGAGTCAGGAAGACCTGAGTTCAAATCTGGCCTCAGGCACTTACTAGCTGTGTGACCCTGGACAAGTCACTTACTCCTGTTTGCCTCAGTGTCCTCATCTGTAAAATGAGCTGGAGAAGGAAATGGCAAAGCTCTCCATTATCTTTGCCAAGAAAACCCCAAATGGTGTCTCAAAGAGTTGAACATGACTAATGGACAAAAAAAAAAAATCATTGGGAAGGTTTTCTTAACATCAACATGAATGGAAGGTGGGATGTGTAATTCCTTAGACAAAAAAGATGGAGGTAAGTGGGCAGGAAGGGATAATTAGTCTAAAGCAAAGCTCTGCCTGTCATTGAAGAAAATTCTGTTGTTAAGTTTTCTATTTTTAAAAATTCTTGTAGCTGCCGAGTAACCACTTGTTGACTTATGCGCTGCCCGTGTTTCATATCTCCTGCTGACTGCTTTCCAATATTCCTCGAATTCAACAAGAGCACTTTGTCATTATGACAACTTTTCTAATGAACTTAGAGTGTTGCCCTTGACAGAACACAGAAGGGCTAATTTTCAATCAATCAGGGAGTAAGATTGCCTAGAGAGTTACTTCTGTAGTATTTTCAAGGGCCACAGACTTCCCTGCTCTTCTCAGTCAATCAATTAACATGCATTTATTAAGTACCTACTATGTACCTGGCACCATGCTATAAGCACTGGAGAGGAAAACAGAGGAAGAGGGTATAATACCTGCCCTCATGGAGTTTACATTTTAATGTCGGGACAGTATATGTATACATGTGTTTTGATGATTTTGCAAAGTACATACATGGTGACCCTATAGGGGAAGACACTGTTGGCTGGAAAGGCTTCCTGCCGAAGAATAGAATCTTGAAATTAGCCTCATTCTATTATTTCTCTCTGTAAACAATTGTCTCCTAACTAAATTTCCTTGCTCACTTTCAACAAACACCATCCAATGGCACAGATATAACCTATATCAAATTGCTGACCATCTTGAGGAGGGGGAGGGGGAAAGAGAGGAGAGAGGAGAGGGAGGAAGAAAATTTGGAACTCAAAATTTTATCCAAAAATGAATGTTTAAAATTGTCATTATGTGTAATTGGAAAAAATAAAATGCTATTTAAAAACGTCCATCAAAGTTCTCTTCTCACTTCCCTTCTCACTCTTCACAGACTTACCATGAGAGGAAAAAAAAAGCACTCAATATTAGGAAAGCATTTTTATTCATTCTCTTTTTAAACTCTTTTTTTAAGGAGGATGTCCTTCCTCTCCTTTGCAAAGGTGGGAGGTGATCAGAATGGAACATTACATATGGTTATTTTTTGCTGAACTGCCTTTTTCTCTTTCTTGTTCTTGGTATAAGGGATAGTCCTCTGAATAAAGGAATTGAAAGGGATATAGTGGGAAACAAAAATGATAGAAATATAAAAGGTCGCCATAACTTTATAAAAAAAAAGAAAGAAAAATAGTAGACTGGCCAGAAATTGATGAATAGTTGAACAAACTGTGATCTATGGATGTCAGTCCCCCTTAATGCTAGTCCCTTTCTTCTGAGGTTATCTTCAATTTATTTGGTCTAAATTGCATGTGTACATAGTTATTAACATGTGGTCTTACCCCATTGGATTGGGAGCCCCTTGGAAGCTTGTTTTTCTTTTCTCCACATCACCAAAGCTTATAGCACAGTGCCTGGTCCATAATAAGAACTCAATGAAAGCTTGTTGACTTGAGTAGGAGGAAATGACAAATATAAGGACCCCAAAGAAACACAGAAAGACTCATGTGACCTGATAAAATAAGCAGACTGGAAGAAAAATACACGCAATGACGCCAACAGTATCAATGAGAAGCCAAGCTCTGAACAATTTTGAAAAAGATAATGGGTTCAGACAACAGACAATAAAACATGCCTCCTCTCCACGAGGGAGTTATGGGCAAAATTGAGAGGCAGGGTGACTGGACTGTGTTTGCTTAATCATTTTTCTTTGTTACAGGAAGGAGTTCTCTTTAGAATGTAGAGAATAATGGGAGGGAATATATTTAGAGATGCTTGTGATGTGAAAGTGAGAAAAGTAAATAAAATTTATTTGAAGGAATAAGTTGTTTAGTCACATTTAACTTTTCATGACCTCAACTGGAGTTTTCTTGGCAAAGGCACTGGAGTGGTTTTGCCATTTCCTTCTCTGGGTCATTTTACAGATGAGGAAACCGAGGCAAAATGAAAATAACTGACCTTTCAAAGAGTTTATTCATCTAATAAACATTTACTATCAGTAGGTCAACAAATATTTATTAAGCATTTACTATGTATCAGGCACTGTGCTAAGCATTGGAGATATAAAAAAGGCAAAAACTTAGTCACTGTCTCAAGTAACTTACATTCTAGTGGAGAAGATAGTATGCAAATAACTATGTACATGTAACCTATATACTGAACAGATAGAAGGCCCTGAAAATGAAGAAAAAAAAAAAAGATTTGAGCTGAGTCTTGAAAGAAGCCAGAAAAGACAAGAGGCAAAGGGAAGCAGAATATTCCAGAAATGGGAGATGGTTCATCAGTTGCTAAAATGAAAGGTATTTATCACACCAGGTCTTCAAAATCAGAGGATGTCTACCAGACCAAGAAATTATTGGTTATTAAATCTTTTCTAGGTAGCAATAGCAAACAACATTTTAAAAATGTTTTCAGGCTTGAAAAGAACTTTTACCAACAACTCTGGGAAGTAGGCATTAAGTGCATTATGACTAACCCATTTGTGGATGAGAAAACTGAGGCTCTGAGGAGAACATCACTTGCTTATAATCAAAGGACCAGTAAATGTTTGATCTTGGTCTCTAAGTTCCAAGATCAATCCATAAAGCTACTCCATATTTTAATGCCATCCAATCTCAGTATTCACAGATTGACTCAATAACATCTTTTGGTATGGTCTCTATAATGTGACTTTGTCTTACCCATTTGAAGTCTTTTTTTTAATGATGCTTACATTTTAACTAGTGGATGTCATCCCTCCCACCCCTGACAGAGGAAAATCATCTACTTTTCTGAATCTGTGAGGTGGAGGGGGAAAAAAAGATTTTTAAATGACTACATTTTCAATCCTTTCATTCTCAAAGCCATTCTAATGGGTACATGAGGTGTCTGACTCTGGATGTGATCTGCTAACTAACAATTTTCCTTCAGCAAATAAGACAGGATTATCATCCACATTGCCATGTTATTCTGGGCCAGTTCTCTGACAACTCCTGGGATGATTATGCAAGATATACTATCATTACTGAGCTTTTTTCAATAGTTCCAACTGTCCCAGGAGGCCAAGAGGCAGGGTTCCCATAATGTGGCCATTTCTTCTGAATTTCTAAGTGGGGTATGTTTCTTATGTCAAATGAGTCAGAATGGAAACAGGAATTTGTCCATGACTCACATATTTTTGTGTTGTTTTTTAAGTTGAGTTTGTTTTTGTTTAAATCCAGGACTTAGGCACTTGGGGTTGAATAAACTTTCTACACGTTTCATGAGGCTCAAAGCTTAAACCTCATATGGAGTGAGGGCAAGCATGCTGCCCCACCACAGTGATCATTGGTCACTCTTAAACCTTGACTACAAAGATAAGTCTTCTCCTTTGCCTTATTTTTAAATTTTATTGATACTATAGATAGATAGGTAGATAGATAGATAGATAAATGGATGGATGGATAGATAAATGGATGGATGGATGGATAGATGGATACATAAATGGATGGATAGATGGATAGATAGATAGATAGATGGATGGATGGATGGATGGATGGATGGA
>NW_020954652.1:1305518-1311204 GCF_900497805.2 Vombatus ursinus | reverse complement strand
GAGAGGCAGAGAGAGAGAGAAGATAGATATGGAAGATACATGGATAGATTATAGATATAGATGTGTACACACACACACACACACACACACATACATACACAATGGAAATTTTCTGCTTATCCCACCCTACTCTCTGAAACTGTACCATCTTTTGTAACAAAGAAAAAAAAAGTCAACCAAAACAAGTCAATCACTAGACACCTGATTTACTGCCAATTTTTATAACTATAATAGAGTTGTACAAATATTTTGGTATATATTGGATCTTTCCATCTTGGATTGCCATATGCTATAAAATACTGACTTTGGATTCTACCTCTGACCTTTAGTATTGATGTGACTGTGGACAGCCTCAGTTTCATCATCTGTAAAATGTAAGCTCTTCTGATGCCTTCGTTATATGTACTCAATAATGAGATCTCTGTCAAAGGGTATGAACAGTTGAGTCTTTACTCACATAAACCACAGTAAAGGAGAATAAGGTATGTGGATTTTGCCCGGACAGTTACCATGAGTTATTCGGATGGTGTGGATCCAAAGAGAAGGGTGTCACCCCTCTAGAAGCCCATGTTTACTTCCTCATGATGGAAATCCAAGCTTCTTAGGGAAGTACCATAAAGCTGGATGTCTGTATGGATTCCAAGGGTGAAGGAAAGGTGGAACTCAATAGAACAGCAGGGAGGTGCCTGGCTGTCTGCTCCAAGGCTGCTTTCCTTCTGACATGAAACTCTCAAAGTAAAGTTAGAAGGTTGAATCCTTATCTGGACCTTTGGGATTAAATGGAATTTACCAAAATGTTAGGAGGTTGCTTTTCCAGCAACCCCAAATTAATTTACCTTCAAATGAAGTTCAAACCACAAAGATTAGATTCTAGAGGACACTAGGACCCTGGAGAAGATGGGAATTACCAACAATAGAGAATCAGTTACGCATTTTAACTTATTACTTGAGAGGTAGTGTTACATAATGGATGGATGACTGGCCTCAGAGCCAGGAAGGCCTGGGTTTAAGCATGACCACTGCTACATTCTGATTTTGTGACCCTGGGCAAGGCATTTAACTTCTCAGTGCCCCAGCACACGGGCAGTTAGGTGGTGCCATAGTGCATAGAGCGTTGAGCTTGGAACCAGGAAGACTCATTTTCATGAGTTCAAATCCAGCCTCAGAAACTTATTGGCTTTGTGACCCTGGGCAAGTCACTTAACCCTATTTGCTTCAGTTTCCTCATTCTTCCTACTGTGCTAGGTGGCACAGTAGATACAGCACCTAGAGCCCTAGAATCAGGAGGACCTGAGTTCAAATCCGGCCTCAGACACATAACACTCACTAGATGTGTGACTCTAGGCAAGTCACTTAACACCAATTCCCTCACCAAAAAAAAAAAAAAAACTGGAGAAAGAAACAGCAAACCACTCCAGGATCCTTGCCAAGAAAACCCCAAATGGGGTCACAAAGAGTCGGACACAACCAAAACCACTGAACATCATAATTCTATTCATCCCAATCACTGTTAAACATATCCATACCCACTCATTAGTTCTGCCAAAATTTAATTTTTTTATATTTTATTTTTTCCAATTACATGTAAACCAGGATTTAATTTAGACCACAGATCTGTATGCCAATACAAAAGATCCCAGATCTATAAAGGATCTCAACTCCTTCATTTTACAGATGAGGGAACTGAGACCTAGGGAAGTTAAAGGGACAAGGTAACAAGATGGTAAGCATCAGAGACAGAATTTGAACCCAGAACCAGGGTTCTTTGCACTGTACCATGAGACATTTCCCTGTGTTTGTACAAGCCACTTCCCAATTTATGCAAGGTTTTTGCACGTGTTGATTGTAAGGCCCTGAATATCACTTAAGTTATCTTCACCTATGTGGCTAAATAGTGTTCATCCTTTCAATTTCCAATACTTAAGGACAAATCACATGGCCAGACAACACATCTCCAATAGGACTGTCTTGGCTTGCGCTTTTGGGGTGTACAGATCTAATGGAGCTGTGATCTCATCAGTGTGGGTATTTCTAAAGCAGATATCCGACCAGTCACTCCCCCTTTCAAGAAGCTTCAATAGCTCCCCATTGTCTCCAGGACAAAATGCAAACATTTTGTACTCATCACTTTAGGACCTTCATAACCTATCTCCAACCTATGTTCTCAGACTTATTTCACATTCTCCGTCCCACCCCGCCTACATTCGAGATCAATTGGCCTGTTTGCAGTTTCTCAGATTTGATATTCCGTTCCTGCCCCCGGACCTTTTTATAGGCTGTCCCACATACCCAAAATGCAATTCCTACTTACCTCTGCCTTTTGCAATTCCCAGCTCCCTTCAGACCTTAGCCCCACTGCCATCTCCTACTGTATCCTATATGCATACACACACATACATACACAGGGAGATATAATGTGTGTATAGATATATATATTATATGCCTATATGGATATCTATGTGTGTAGACAGATAGATACAGATATGAATGAGTATATAAAAGTATATATGTATGTATATGTACACATATGTACAATATAAGTATGTATGTGCATGTACATACATGTATATACACATATATACTTATGTGTGTGTATAAATATACATCTATGAATATATACATACATGTGTAGACAAAGACAAAGACTTGAGTTTATTAGAATAATTCCCCAAACCGACCATATCTAGTTTCCTCTAGTATTAACCTAGAGTTGTGTGATAGGCACAAAATGGACCGGAACACATCACCAAGTAGTATATATGTATATGTGTATGTGTGTATATGTAGGCATACATGTATGTATATATACAAAATAAAAAAAACACATGTTAATTGGAGGAGGGGGTTGTAGATCATGAAAGGCCTAATATCGAGGTTAACCCTTGATATGAGCTTTGAAGACTTCCAAGAAGGAATAGAGAATGCAGGTCATCCATCAGTTATCTTTCCCTCTCTCCACATGACCAGCCAACCTTCTTTTTGTCTCTCACAATTTCTTGATGCTGTCCTATACACAGGGCAGCTACGTAGCAGAGTAGATAGAGCGCCCAGCCTGGAATCAGGAAGACCTAAGTTCAAATCCAACCTCAGATACTTCCTAGCTTTGTGACCCCAGGCAAGCCACTTAACCCTGTTTGCCTCAGTTCCTCATTTGTAAAATGATTTGGAGAAGGAAACGGCAAACCACTCCAGTAACTTTGCCAAGAAAATCCCAAATGAGGTCATGAAGAGTCAGACGTGGCTGAAACGACTGAACAACAACAATCTTATACACCACTTCATTGGTTTAATTCCTTATTAGTAATGTGTTACAACCCACTTTGTGCCTACTACACGATTCCAGGCAAGCTAATACTAGAGGAAACTAGATGTGGCAGGTTGGGGGAATTACTCTAATAAACTCAATCTCATTATCTAGGTAACACATTCACAGGCAGGGCCTATTCTTTGGACAAAGAAGGAGAAGAGAAAAGAGCTTTGCCTGTTGGCAGGTGAGCTTAATGTTAGACTTGAAAAAGGTGAGAGAAGTCCCTATGAATCTCCAGGTCATATTCTCTGGTGTATAACTCTTAAACTTTAATTGAATTTGACTATATTCTTTTCATGTGATGCTAAACAGGAAGGCAGAAAATTTCAATTGAGATGAAGAGAAATCATCTCTTGTTTTCACCTGAATACACACCCCCAATCATTCAGTAGACTTCTTCAGCCTCAGATGGGGAGAGAGAGCGCGAGAGACCGCAATTGAACAAGGAAAGTGAGGCTGTGTAAAGTTAAGTGGCTTCTCCAGGGTCACATAGCTATCTGAGGACAAATTTGAACTTAGGTCTTCCAGCCTCCAAGTCCAGAGCTCTATCCACTTTGCCACATAGCCGCTTTGAAAGTCTTGATATCTCTAAGTAAAAGCTGATTAAAATGAAAGTTTTCCCCTGCGAAAGCATCCTCCATAAGCCAACCTTAACTTTCATATACTCAATTTGGAAGTTGTTCAGATAAAAGCAACTAAGAAAGAAATGAGGGAAAAATGCCATACCTTTCCCAGCTTTAAAAGATGGCCTCATTTAGAACCTTAATGTACCCAGTTGAGGCTGAAGAAGTCTACAGGATGATTGGGGGTGTGTATTCAGGTGAAAACTAGAGATGATTTCTTTTCATCCCAATTGAACTTTTCTCCCTCCCTGTTTAGCATCACATGAAAAGAATATAGTCAAATTCAATTAAAGTTTAAGAGTTATAGACCAGAGAATATGACCTGAAGATTCATAGGGAGTTTTCCAGACTTTTTCAAATCTGACATTAAAGTCACCTGCCAATAGACAAAGCTCTTTTATTTTTTCCCTCTTTGTCTAATGAACAGGCCATGCCTGTGAATGTGTTACCTAGATAATGAGATTGAGTTTATTAGAGTAATTCCACCAACCTGCCACATCTAGTTTCCTCTAGTATTAGCTTGCCTGGAATCGTGTAGTAGGCACAAAGTGGGTTGCAACACATTATCAACAGGGAATTAAGATAGAGAGAGAGAGAGATGGACAGACACAGATAGATAGATAGATAGATAGATAGACAGATGAGATAGATAAATAGAGGAGATAGATATAGATATATGTATACATACATACACATTTACACACACTTACACATATGCACGTACATATATACATATACACACATATCTGTTAAAACTCTACAGTTCAGTTGAACTGACCCCTTTGCTATTACCCACCTGCCCTTCTGTCCCATATCTCCATGCTACCTATATGTCTATCTATCTACCTAAAGAATGTTTCATTACAAATAACATATGTGTAGATCTATATCAGCATTGGCACCAGTATGCCCACCACTCATGAAATATCTGCAAGCCAAGGCTGGGTGACCACTTGTCAGATGTGTTAGATTCTTGGTCAGGTGCCATTTGGATTCAATGTGTCAGCTCCCTTCCCACTCCAGAGATGCTGGGATGCTTTGATCTCCCACACATCAGTAGATCATAAACTCGTAGCTGTGGAGGCAGAAAGGACCTCAGAGGCATCTAGCCTAACCCCTACATGTTTATTTTTTTACAAATGGGATAACTAAAGCCTAGGGAGATCAAGTGATTGCCTCCACGGATACACAGGCAGAGGTAAAATTTGAACCCAAGTCCTCTGACTCAAAAACAGTCATTTTCCCATAATCCTGCACTGCCAGTGGTGTTCATGAGTGCAGAGAATCACAGGTTGAGTGCTGGAAGGGACCTCAGAGGTCAGCTAATTCATTTCCTTCATTTTACAAAGAAGAAAACTGAGGCCTCAATCTTTCCACAATACCGCCTCGCCTCTAATCTTCATGAATTCATAGGATCACAGCCGGAAGGGACCTCTGAGGCCATCCAACCTCTGTCGTTTTACAGAGAAGGAAACTGAGGCCCAAAGAGGGTGAGTGACTTGCTTAAGATCACTGGCCAGGTTAGCAGCAGAGCTAAGATTCAAACCCACATCCTCTGACTCCAAATTCAATGTTTTTCCCATTTCACCACGCTCCTTCTTACATGCCCCCAAACTAACCAACTAAGGACAGCAGCAACAACAGAAGTTGTTTTTTAAAAATCTGCTTCCTAATATTTTGCCAATTCCCAGCCTTTCCTTTGTGCTTGCTGGAAGGGAGGAAGGAAGGAAGGAAGGAAGGAAGGAAGGAAGGAAGG
>NW_020954652.1:1300024-1305461 GCF_900497805.2 Vombatus ursinus | reverse complement strand
GAAGAAGGACGGAAGGGAGGGAAGAAGGACGGAGGAAAGAAAGGAAGGAAGAAGGAAAGAAGGGAGGGAGGAAGGGAGGGAGGAAGGAAAGGAAGAAAAGAAAGCAAACCTTTATTAAGCATCTATTATATACTAGTCACTAGCCTAAGGAATTTATTACTATTATCTCATCTGGTCCTCTCAACAACCCTGAGAGGTAGGTGTTCTACCCTCTGGACTGCCCAGCTGCCTCTGTTAGAGTGAAGCTCCCAGCAACAGGGTGGGTTTCCGCTGTGATTTCATCAGTGCAGTGAATTCCCAACCCTTATATATCTCAGTAAGTTTTAGGGAGTTGTTTGAGGGATCCAGAGGTTAAGTGACTTACCCAAGGCCTCTAGTAAGTATTTAAGATGGCATCATAGAATCATAGATTTAGAACTGGAGGGGACCTTAGAGGTCAGTTAGCCCACCCAAAATCTCCATTTTATAGATGAAGAAACAGAGTCTCAAATAGTTTAAGTGATTTGCACAATATCATACCAGGAACAGCACAGGTTGTATTCAAACTTTGGTCCTAGGATTCCCAAGCCATTGCTTTCCCCTCTGTATCCACTGCCTCCTGATTTAAGCGTGCTGAATCCAAGCCTAGTGTTCGAGGCCACTCAGCCTGCTCCGGGAACCATCTCCTTTCCTCATCCCTTTATCCACTGAGACAAGCAGACCCACGAGACGGGCTCTGGCCAATCAGGACAAAGGATGAAATGCTGCTCCTTGTTGCCATCTCTCACTTCCTGGAAAACCCCAGCAGGCTCTCTTAAAGAGCAAATGACGTCATGCTCTAACTGTAAGAAAAAAAGAACGGCACCAAGAGCTGGGAGCCATTTCCCCCCCCCACCTCTCTAAATCCCCTCAGAATTACAAAACACAAGATACCACCTTCCAACTCCTCAGTGCAGAAATCACAGGATTATTTTTCCTAAGCTCCCAACAAAAATTTATGAACTGAACCCAAGAGCTGGAAAGGCCAGCACTCTGTGGGATTTGGTTGTTTGATGGTTTTTCACGGGCAAGTGGTTCCATAGGAACAAAGAAGAATGGCACTTACTGTATACGGATAAATAATTAGGCTCAGTCCTGGCTTAGCTACTGAGGAAGAAGACCTGCCAGACAGGCCCCAGCCAGCAGGAAAGGCAATGAGCAGCACGATCCAATTACAGCAGAGGTGCCAGTGTGCTTGACTGGTGGGTAAGGCAGAGGTGCAGCCCAGTTAGGCTTTCAAGGGAGCGTGCACTAGATAGTGCTAACAGAGACAGAGACAGAGACAGAGAGAGATGGGAGAGAGAAGAGAGGGGAGGAGAGGAGAGGAGAGGAGAGGGGGAGAAAGGAGAGAGAGAAAGAGAGGAGAGAGACAGGAGAGAAAGAAAGAGATAGAAGAGAGAAAGAGAGGGGGAGAGAGGAGAGAGAGAGAGAGAAGAGGGGGAGAGAGAGAGATGAGAGATGAGAGAGATAGACAGAGTAGCCTTGGTTTATATCATGACAGGACCTGGAGGGAGCTCAGAAAATAAAGCATGGTTCCAGGTTCCTCTTCATAACCACTAAGTCAATAGTCTCCATGTACAATAGAATCCAAGAGAAGCAGTTAAGTCATTCAGGTCTAAATTCTGACCACAGAGAATTCTGAGGCAGGATTTAGGGTTGACACCCTAGTTCAGGCTCTCATTACCCCTCACCTGGACTATTGCATTGATATATACATAAATGTATTCATATACGTGTATATATGTATTATGTCTATATATGTCTATATACATGTACGTATGTGTGTACATATTTGTGTTGTGTATATGTGTACATTTTTTCATATTGTATATATGTATGATATATGTGTATAAATACATATAATTTTTATTGATATCTTTTGTTTTTTACATCATCTAAATTTTCTCCTATGTCCCACCCCCAGACCCATCCCTCAACAATAACCTCTTAATTGTTTTCCCTGCCTCCAATTTCTCCCTTCTCCAATCATAAGGTCTGGTGACAGGGATTGTGGCTTTTGCTTCTTGTTATATTCCTGATGGTAGCACAGTGCCTGGAGGGCACATAGTAGGGGCTTAATAAATGTTCATTGATTGACATAGTTAGAAGGGACCTCTAGATGCCTTCTGGTCCAACCCCTTCATTTTAAAGATAAAGAAACTAAGAGCCCCCTAGAGGTTAGATGACTTGCCCATGGTCACGTGGGGAATAATTGGCAAAGTCAGGATCCAGACCCACAGCCTTAGACTCCCCTCCTAGAACCCTTTCTTCTGTCCCTTCCTGCTTCATCCATCCGCCACAAAGCTGCCACCGTGATATTCCAAAAGTTCTTGTCTGACCATGTATAGATAGGCTGAGCTGACTCCTAAGAATCACACCATTCTCTCCTTCCTCTTCCCTCCTCGCCTCCCCATCTCAGAACACTTAGTTTCCTTCAGAACAGCTTAAGTACCCTATTCAAAACGAGACATTCCTGACTCACCCACCTCCAACCTAGCACCTTCACCTAAAAGATAACCTTGCATCTATATTGTATTTTTTTCGTTACTTATCACATATATTGGAGCGTTAGCTCCTTGAGGACAGGGATTAGTTCTTGAGATCACAGATCTAAAGTTGGGAGTTTGGAGGGTATTTAATGCAACCTCTTCATTTTACAGATGGAGAAACTGAGGCCCACGGAGATTTGTGTGACTTGACCAAGGTCACTCAGGTCGTGTCAGATGAATTTGAGCCCAGCTCTCCATATTCCAGAGCCAATCCTCTTTCCATTGTACCATGCGTTGTATCCCCAGTGCCTAGCAAAGTGGCTGGGAGATAGTAGGTGCATAATAAGTGTCCTTTGATTGACTGATCAACTGACCTTTTTTATTTTTTTACCACATGTTGTTTCTTTTTAAAATGTCAATTCATTTACTGAGCATCTATGGTGTTCAACATGCTTCAGGACTGAGGGAAATGATCATTTCTCTATTATATTAACAACCAATTATTACATTAGGATGGAGGATTTTTTTCCTTTATCTTCTCATTCTGCTACCAGCCCTTGCAGGACTGTCAGTCGTCTCTAAAGGACACTGCTGATAGATGAGATAGCCCAAATCCTCCAGGCTGGGACTCCAGTCAACCAAAACACATCACCGAGTCGAATCTAGGTGAATTCTTGCCCTTAGGAAGTAAGTCTCTGCCCTTGCAGACCCTCCATTAGAATTTAGAATGACCCAGCTTATGAAAGAGAAAACCAGTCAGAGTGGTCTGGGTAGAGATGGATTCCTTTGTCCAGATTGCTGGAAGCAGCTGAGTCTCATGACCAAGTCACATTTTCAGCAGGAGGAGATGAAGATTTTTAACCCACCTCCTCATTAATATGTCCACCCCCCTCAATTGTTCACCAGTCAAGGTTGATTTTCACCTGTCAGGGGCACCTCCTTTTCCAAAGGATTTTAAGTTTTCAAGGATCTCCATGGTTTTGTCTTTGTTTGTGGAGAGAGACCAGTGACCACCAATTTATTGATTATTTGCTAGCCTAATTAATAAATTGATTATTAATCACCCAAAAACTTTGTCTCTCAAGCTTTTCATTCAACTCAAAACCTTATTCAAAGATGATTAACATGGTTTTACCCCTCCAGAAGCTTATAATCAGCTTCACTTCTTGCCAGATCTGTTCTCAGTTCAGTTTGTGAATTTTCTACTTATCCATGCAAATTTTAACATAGGGCAGAATTTTTCCAAAAATCTAAGACTGTAGGTGTTGGGATTCTTTCATCTCTCCATTTAGTGTTCATTAAGACTCATCCGCTATTTCACCAGTGAGGTGACTCTCTCACCCAGCTCACTGGGTCACAGAATTTCAGAATTGGGAAGGAATTCTGTCCAACCCATACCTGAACAATTATTCCCTTTACAATGTCTCTTACAAGTGGTCTTCCAGTTCGGTGTAAGTGAGAGAGAACCTAATACCTCCCCAGGCAAGCTATTTCATTTCTGGATGGTTTGAATGGTGAGGAAGTTTTTTCTTACATTAGTCTTTAATCTTCCTACAGTCACTTCTATCTATTGCTCCTGTTTCTACCTTTCCTCTTTCTCTCTCTCTCTGTCTCTCCCTCTCTCTCTTTCTCTCTCTTTTTAAAGTTTTGATGGATTTAGGTACAGAATAGGACATATACTTTTGTGTATATCCATTGAGAGAATTTGTTTTGTTTGACTATGCATATTTATTATAAGAATTTTGTCCTTCTCTTCTTTTTTATTCCAATGATGTGAGAGTTGAGAGGAAGAAAAAAGAGGTTTCTGCCAGTTTTTTAAATGAGGGTGGGGATGGGAAAAGCTACAATTGTGAAATGTTCCATGCTATTTCAGATGAGGCAATCTTACTTGTTACCTTCCTTCAAAGCAGCTTGGAGCTCCGTTCCCAAGAAGAGCTAGTAAGCCCAGAACTAGACCTAAGCAACTTTGGGAATGATGAGAGCACAGAAGACAGTCCCCAAGGTCCTTGTCAGAGCACCTGAGTTGATGGTGTCATCGAGCCACATCTGGAATATGTTCAGTTGTGGGCACCACATTTTAGGAATTACATCTATAAACTGAAGGGCATCCTGTGAATGGTGACCAGCATGGTGAAAGGTCTTAGGTCCATGCCATATGAGGACTAGGTAAAGGCAATTGGAGATGTTTAGCTTGGAGAAGAAAATACTTTGGGGAAAGTTGTCTTCAGCTACCTGAAAGGTAATAATCTGGCCTCAGATACTAACTGTGTGACCCTGGGCAAGTCACTTCACCCTGTTTGCTTCGGTTTCCTCATCTGTAAAATGAGCTGGAGGAGGAAATGGCAAACCGCTCCAGTATCTCTGCCAAGAAAACCCTGTGAACTCTCACAGACAGACCAAACAACAAAATAGTATAGTGGCAGCTAGGTGGCACCATAATGCACAGAGCACTGGGCCTGTAGTCGGGAAGACTCATCTTTCCGAGTTCAAATGTGGCCTCAAACACTTGCTAGCTATGTAACCCTGGGCAAGTCACTTCACCCTCTTTGCCTCAGTTTCCTCATCTGTAAATGATCTGGAGAAGGAAATGGCAAACCACTGCAGTATCTCTGCCCAGAAAACCTCAAATGGGGTCATGGAGAGTCACGACTGAAACGACTGAATAATAATAATAATAAACTGGAAAAGGGGCCTTTGGCCCCGAAAGACAGAAGGAGAAGAAATGAAATTGCAAAGAAGCAAATCAGGGTTAGAATGCAGAGGGAAGTAAAGCAGAGCCAAGAAAACAATATACATGGTGACTACAAAAATGCAAACAAAAAATCAAAAGTAGGGGCAGCTAGGTGGCGCAGTAGGTAGAGCACCGGCTTTGGAGTCAGGAGGACCTGAGTTCAAATCTGACCTCAGACCAAACACTTGACACTTACTAG
>NW_020954652.1:1296551-1299945 GCF_900497805.2 Vombatus ursinus | reverse complement strand
TTAAGCATGGCTTGAAACAAGAAATGTGAGGACACTGCTATTCCACCCCCTTGCAAAGTTGAGCAGTCCACAAGAGTTTATGTTGCATATATTTTAGACTTTTCCCATATGTTAATCAATTATGCTGGGTTTTTTTTTTTACTCTTCTTTTTTGTCTATAAAAATACTGTACGTTATAAGCAATGATCTCTGGGAGTGAAAGGGGAAGGGATACTGGGGAAAACCATAGTGACGTAAAAACAAAAGACGTCAATTAAAAAACTATTTAAAATTTAGAAATAAAGCCTTATAGATCATAGGATCATTAATGTAGAGCTGAAAGGGACCTTAGATTATCTAATCCAGTTGAAACATTTTACAGAAAAGGAAACTGAGACCCACAGAGGAGATATAGTTAGGCCAAGATCCAGTCCAATGTAGGACGATCCAAGATAATGCAAGACACAAATGGCCAAGCCAGGATCTGAGCCCAGCTCCCAGGATTCCAATTTCTAACATCTTTCCACCAGCAGCACTAGCTGCCTCCCTTTTGACCAGGGATGACTCAGCCAATGCTTTCAACATCTGACATCAACGTTCGTGATACATAATTAGTAATAGAAGAAAGCAGCATGACCTTGTTTGTGTATCCGCAAGCAAGAGAAAAGGGCTGGAGCAGGCTTTAAATGCAGCTTTTCAACCAAGAGATGCAGGCCCCATCTGACAGTTGGCTGTTTTTCTCTTCTTCCACAGATAAGATGATTAGGAAGAAAAAAAGGAAACATCCTGAGGATGATTTCACCCTCTCAGTTCTTGGAAAAAACACGAAGTATTTATCGAAGTAATAATCCAGCATGCTGATGGGGCTTACGGGGGAAGTCGAACAGGCACATTATCAGGTCTGACATAGAAAAGCAGTGGAAAATACAAAGAAGGCTTCTGGGAAATAAAGGTATTTGATCACAACTGGAAACAGGAATCATATTAAGTGAGACATAGGACCTAGGGAGATTGAAATCTTGGTGAAGTCTTCATCCAAGCAGACATTTGATAGAATAATTAATGGAGATTCAAAAAGCCCCCACCCTACTGTTGGACCATTCCAGTAAGGTGAATCCATAGGCTCCTCAAATCTCTGGAACCTCTCAAATAATCTTTTTTTTTTTTAAGGCAATCAGGGTTAAGTGACTTGCCCAAGGTCACACAACTAGTAAGTGTCCAGGACTCAGGTTCTCCTGATTCCAGGGCTGGTGCTCTATGCGCTGTGCCACATAGCTGATCCTTCACAAATAACATTCAAAGAACATTTGAATGGGCATTTATTTAGCCAACTTCAGATACAAGGTTCCCACTGAAAGCAGAAGTGAACACAGAGCTTGGACTGGGTGTGTGCATCCAGAAACATTGTCCTTGGCCCTTTCCCAGCAAGGACTCTGAGAGGGTGTCTCATAAATAAGGCCAAGGGGAATGATCCCTGAGCATGTGTTGGCCCACACTCTCTGCATATTGAGAACTCACAGAGCCATTTTGCAGGATGAACTGCCTTTGCTCTAAAATGTTTTATGATGTGGGAATTGGTACTTGTTTGTTTGTTTGCCCAAATGATGCAATTGAAACTACCCTTGATCTGCAGCTGGGCCCCTAAATTCCTGGCCTAAAGAAGCAGTATTGCTGATACCATGTCAATATGAGGGCAATGAATTCAAACACTACCATGAGGTTTTCAATGCAGTTTCTGAAATAGATGGAAAATACAACTTGGTTCTTGGAAGGAAGGAAAGGAGGAAAGAAAGGAAGAAGGATAGAGGGAGAGAGGGATGGAATAAAGGAAGAAGGGAGAAAGGAAGAGAGGAAGGAAGGAAAGAAAGAAGAGAGGGAAGAAGGAAGGAAGGAGGGAGGGAGGGAGAAAGAGAGAGGAAGAAAGGAAGGAAAGAAGGAAGGAAGGAGGGAGGGAAGGAAGGGAGGAAAAAAGGAAGGAGGAAAAAAGGAGAGAGGGAGGAAGGAAGGAAGAAGGGAAGGAGGAAGGAAAAAGGGATGGAAGAAAAATGGAAGAAGAGAGGAAGAAGGAAGGGAGGGAGGAAAGAAGAGAGGGAAAAAGGGAGGGAGGGAGAGAGGAAGGAAGAGGAAGGGAGGAAGGGAAGGGGGAAGGAAGGAAGGAAGTAAGGGAGCAAAGAAGAGAGGGAGGGAGGAAGTAAAGAAAAGAGAAGAAAGAAGGAAAGAAGAGAATGAAGAAAGAAGGAAGGAAGGAGGGAGGGAGGGAAGGAAGGAAGGGAGAAAGAAGGAAAGGAGGAAAGGAAGGACAGAAGGCAGGAAGAAAGGAAAGAAGGAAGGAAGGAAGGAAGGAAGGAGGGAAGGATAGATGGAAAGAAGGAAGGAAATTTCAGATATTTGGGGGGGGATCTCCAGCTTGTAGCTTCTTCATAGGAGCATAAATTGAGGTTCAGAAGGAACTTTAGAAGTAGTCTAGCCCAATATTTTTCTTTAACAAGTGAGGAAAGAGATTTGCTCTCTTAACCTGTCTGGTTAAGAGAGTTACTCTACATGCCTAGTAAATGGCCCTGAGCATTGGACAGAGCTGCGCCTGGCTGACGGGTCCTCCAGCCTTTCCCTGAGGTTGCTTTCATGATTATTCCCTGGGAGTGGGGAATGGGGGGCGGGGGGCGATCTACACTGACCTTCCATAGAGTTCCATGTTCAGATTCCTTTTCCTTCTACTAAACAAGCTATCCACAAGCAGTACCAAGGACATTTTCCTGTGGGTGGACAAGCTTGACAACCAGGGTTTTCTGGGATCCTAAATCATTTGCCTGCTTGAAGTTTAAGTCGAGCTTGGTAAATGTAAATAATTCTGAATCCACAAAGGCACAGAAGTAGAAGATTTCCTTTTTTCTTCCTTTTTTTTTAAATTTAATACTGAACAATGTTCTACTACCACCTAGTGATCTCTCTGAGAATAGCTCCAACTCAAGAACAAAGCCTTGACTTCACACACCCCTTTTCCCTTCCCCACTGTCCATTCCCTCAGCATTCTATTCTTCCAGGATTATCATAGAAGTCAGGGGTCCAAATGGTATTATTAAAGTGAGGCTGAAAATGAATGGTGTTAAAATAGGCCCCAACTCTGTCAAGGGAAAATGCAAGTCAGTCCAATAATATTGGATTTTTCATTTGGAAGACCTCCATTCAAACCCTACCTCAGATATTTATTCACTGTATGATCTTGTCTAGACAAGCTCCATAAGCCCTCAGTGGCTTAGCATCCTCATCTGTAAAATGAGTGTAAAGTAGATGCGTGCATCTACTTCACAGGGCTGTTGTAAAACTCAGACAACATACATAAAGCATTTTGCAAACTTTAATCCACCATATAAATATTAGCTATTATTGTTGTTGTAGTCTCTCTCTCTCTCTCTCT
>NW_020954652.1:1292800-1296504 GCF_900497805.2 Vombatus ursinus | reverse complement strand
CAGACTCATGATTTCTTTTAGTGAGAAAACTTCCTCTACGAATATACATAGATGACTGCACAGTATGGTCTTACAGAGATACCCGGGACATAGAAAGTTTAAGTGACTTGTCTCCAGGGTCACAAAGCCAGTGTAACCAAGGCCAGGCTTATTCTCATCACCATCGCCAGCACCAGCATCATTACCACCATTTCCCTAATGATCTAAATCCTCATCCCTTGCTTCTGAACCCTGCCCCAGGTCATCCCAGCATCCTTTGCTTCTTTTGTTGCCAACTAATCGATTCAATTTAATTCAATTCACAAGCATTTATTAATCACCTGCTATATAACCCTGAGGCACTGTTCTAGGTACTGGGGATTCAAAGATGGAAAACAATAGTGGAAATTCATCAAAGGTAGACTCTATACTGTTCAGTAATCAGGAAGAACTATGGAATATACGCAAATAGAATCATGGCTTTAGAGCTGTAAGGGATTTCAGAAATCATCTAGTTCATATTCCTCTGATTTTAAAGATGAGGAGACAGGCACAGACAAGGTAAGTGAGTTACCCATAAAAACACAAATAATAACCAGTAGAGTTGGGATTCAAACCCATGACCTTTAGATTCACATCCAGCATTTTTTTCTTGCTTTGTGAAATAGAAAGGAAGGACACAAGCACTTATTAGGCACCTACTATGTGCCAAGGGCTGTGCAAAGTTCTTGACAATAACTCTCGAAGGCAGGTCCCATTTTACACATGAGGGAACTAAGGCAGACACAGGTTAAGTCTCACAGCTAATAACTGTCTGAGGCCGGATTTGAACTCAGGTCTTCCTGATTCCAGGTGTCCTACACACTGTGACAAGTAGCTGCCCCACAACACCAATTGGAAGCTAATTTAAGGAGAAGGGAAGCCCATCTCCCAGAGGGTCTGGCCATGGTGTCATGATGCAGCTGATGACCTGAGCCTCCACCTTCAATCATCAACCCCTCCAAACCCCAGAAAAGAGGTAAAAGGAAGCTACAGGTGGACCATACATTGTTGGGAGAAATAAGCCCCTAGGAGAAAGAAGACCAAAAGCCTTGGCAACCTGAGAGTGGTAGGAGGGCACCCGGGTAATAGACCTCATCATTTCTTTCTGGGTTACTTTTCCTAGATGTCATGATCTCCAGACACTTATCATTCCCCAAGATGAAATCAACTCTGATATTCTCACTTCTTCAGATCATTTCCCACCCCAGCTATAAGATTTCACCATGCCCATCCCCTCTCACTTTTCAACTTCTTTTTATGTGTGGCCTTCCCCCATCAGATTGGTAGTTCCTTGAGGGCAGGGGCTGTCATATGCCTTTTTTGTTGTCCCCATAGTGCCTGGCACATAGTAGGTGCTTAATAAACATGTATTGACTATTGACTATTTGACCAGTTTGGAATCCACTTGTTCCATTGTCTAGCCTATGTTTCTCCATCTTGTCCACACAAGTTACATACAGGGCTCGATCAAATGCTCAGATACTTTGTTGAAATCTAGGTATATTGTGTCTCTACCACTTTCCAATGATCCATCCATCTAGTAACGCCGTCAAAAAAAAAATAGGAGATAAGTTTGGCGTGACATGATCTCTTCTTGACAAAGCCATGCTCTCACTTTTTATAACCATTTCTATTTCTAGATGGCCACAAATCATCCCTTTAATGATATGTCATAGAATTTTTCCAGGAATTGAAATCAAGCTCATTGGACTATAAATTGGCACTCTCCTGCCTTATTTGAAGAGTTGAAACAAATTTGCCCTTTTCTGATCCTGTGTCCCCCACAATCTTTCCAAGACCACCTTCAGCATCTTAGCACACAACTTCTACCTGTCTTTTAGTATATTCTGAGATTTAGCATAAACAGTAGTTTTCTAACATATGTAAAATATTATTTTCACAAGATATACAAGCCGATGCAAAATAAATTAAGTAGAGCCAGTGAAATTATGCACATAGTGATTGCCACCTTGTAGATGGAAAGAATAAGACAACCCAGACTAAATCCCTGGAAACTTTAAAGTACAAGCTTGGCCCCGAAGAAGAGATATGAGACGTCAACGCTTTCCCTCCTTTAAAGAAGTGGGGGAATCTGGGTGTGGGGTGGTGTATATAATGTTGACTGTGGTCAATATGTTAGAAGTTTATATTTTTCTCTATTTGTTTTCTTTATAATAAGGGGTAGCTCTCTGACAATGGAAAGAGGGAGGGGCAAATTAGGAAATGTAGGTGATCCAAAAAAATCCATTAAAAAGAAGAAAAAAAATGTCATTTATAAAATTCAACTATTCAGTAACTCAGCTGGGTGGCACAGTGGATGGATGGATAGATGGAACATTGGGCCTAGGGTCAGGAAGACCTGAGTTCAAATCTGGCCTCAGATTCTTACTAGCTGTGTGATCCTGGGCAAGTCTTTGTTGCTAAGTCACGTCCAACTCTTTGTGACCCCTTTTGGGTTTTCTTGGCAAAGATACTGAAGTGTTTTGCATTTCCTTCTCCAACTTATTTTACAAATGAGGAAACTGAGGCAAACAAGGTTACGGTTAACAGAGGTAGTAACTATGTGAGGCCAGATATGAACCCAGGAAGATGAGTCTTCCTGACTGCAGGCCTGGTGCTCTAACCACTACACCACCTAGTTGCCCCCTGGGCAAGTCACTTAACTTCTGTTTGCCTCAGTTTCCTTACCTATAAAATGAGAAACATAATAACACTTACCTCCTAAGATTGTTGTGAGGATCAAATGAGATGTCAAGAGCTTAGTACAGTACCTGGCACATAGTAGGTCCTTAATAAATGCTTATTTCCTTCTTTCCTATTTCATGAAGCAAGATCCACTCCCCTGACTTATGTTTTGTATTATTCATCTATATGTTCTTTTAATTCACGTACTGATGTTTCTCTTATGAAGAGGGGATGGGCATGGTGAAATCTTATAGCTGGGCTGGGAAATGATTTATAGGCCAATAAGAATGTGTCTTTGTGTCTAAATGGGTCAACACCCTCAACGTAAAGGATCCTTCACCATCTAATCAGTCTTAATGCTTTGGGGGAGCGTCCCTTTGTTGCAATAACGTCCATCATGAGCCACAGGAGTCAACAATGGAACATGGCGGTCAAAAAGCTAACTCAGTCTTAGTGTACATCAGGATTGGAACAGTGCACAGGACTGATGAGAGGGGGGAGAGAACAAGTATTTATTAAGTGCCTACTGTGTGCTGGCCACTGTGCTCAGTATACTTTACAAGTATTATCTCATTTGTTCTAAATTAGTCATTAGATCAGCGAAGCAACAGCCCCAGTCAGGCCTCGTATGGAGCACTGTGTTGAGTTCTCTGTGTCAAGGACAGTGTCCTTTAGAAAGAAGGACACTGAAGAGCTTTAACAACACCCAAAGGAGGGCAACCAGGATGGCGAAAGACCTCAAGTTCATGACTATGAAGATCAATGTAAGGAACTGGGGATATTTAGCCTGAAGAAGAGGAAAGAGAGATTAGGTAGGGAAGGCTGGAGAGGGGGGAGAGGAGTAGGAAGTCGTGACAGCTTTGTTTAAGAGTTTAAAGGGCTGTTCACCTGGGAAAGTGTGTTGTTATTGTTGTTGTTGAGTCACGTGTGACTCTGTGACCCCATTTGGGGGTTTCTTGGCAAAGATCCTAGAGTAGTTTGCCATTTCCTTCTCCAGC
>NW_020954652.1:1290836-1292767 GCF_900497805.2 Vombatus ursinus | reverse complement strand
CCATTTTACAAATGAGGAAACTGAGGCAAACAGGGTGAAGTGACTTACCCAGGGTCACACAGCTAGGAAGTGTCTGAGGCCAGATTTGAACTCAGGAAGATGAGTCTTCCTGACTCTAGGCCAGGCGCTATGTGCACTATGGCGTCTCACCTGGGAAAGACATTAGACTTACTCTGCTTGATTCCCTATGACATAAATGGGAACTACGAGTTGTAAGTTATCCAAAAAAAAAAAGTAGATTTTGGTTCATCTAAAGAAAAACATGCTAATAATTAGAGTTACTCAAGAGTAGAATAGGATGGGCTGTTCCAATGAGAATGTCCCTCTCGTAAAACGTGGATGAGCACTTATTGATTATGTTGTTCACTAGATGACGTCGGAAATTCCTTCCAACTCTGACCTTCTATGTTTGCCCTTCTATCCTGTTCACTTCCCCTTCTAAAGCAAGGAAGATTGTCTTCTAGGGAAAACAAATAGGAAGTCAACAGCTTCAGACTTTTATGTTCGAAGGAGGAGAAATCTGAGGAACCACCCCACACCTATCAGATTGGCTAATATGACAGAAAAGGAAAATGACAAATGTTGGAGGTGATATGGAAAAATTGGGACACTAGTGTACTGTTGATGGGGTTGTGAACTGATACAACCATTCTGGAGAGCAATTTGGAACCATACCCAAAGGGCCATAAACCTACACATACCCTTTGATCCAGAAATACCCACTATACCCAGCTATTACAATACCCACTTTAACCCAGCAATACTACAAAGTCTATATCCCAAAGAGATCACAGAAAAAGGAAAAGGACTTATATATACAAAAATATTTATAGCAGCTCTTTTTGTGGTGGTAAAAAATTGGAAATTGAGGGGATGCCCATCAGTCGGGGAATGGATGAACAAGTGGTATGTGATTGTGATGGAATACTGCTGTGCTGTAAGAAATGATGAGAAGGATGCTCCCGTAAAAACTTGGAAAGACCTATGTGAACTGGTGTAAAATGAAGTGAGCAGAACCAGGAGAACACTGTACACAGTAAAAGAAATATTGTATGATGATCAACTATGAATGACTTAGCTGTTCTGATCAATGTAATGATCTGACAATTTTGAAGGACTCTGGGTAAAAAGAGCTATCTACCTCCAGAGAAAGAACTGATGCAGTCTGAATGCAGATTGAAGCATCCTTTTTCTTTTAACTTTATTTTTCTTGGGGTTTTTTATCTGTGCTTTCTTTCACAACATGACTAATATAGAAATGTGTTTTACATGATTGCACATGTATAACCTATAGCAAATTGCTTCTCTTCTCAATGAATAGGGAGGGAAAGAAGGGAGAGAATTTGGAACACAAAAATTTTTTAAAAGAATGTTAAAAATTGTTTTACATGTAATTGGAAAAATTCTATACTTTTTAAGGAAGAAAAATAAAGAAGAAGAAGAAAGAGGAGGGAAAAAAAGTAGGGGGCTAGGATAAGGAGGTAGGAAACACCAAAAGCAGCAGGATAGTATCTACTGTTAATGTAAAGAACAGTAGATCTGTAGAGGAATCACTGTCAGGAAATGCCTGGCCTGGGCATCCAGAAATACAACCAGGCAATGGACTATTATGACGCTTTGAAGATAAAGGCTAAGAGTGTACCTTTATCTCCCCATATTCCTCTGGCTAAAAAAGCTTTGAGTATAGGCTAGGTGATGGATTTGAATGTCTATGGGTCAGAGAACTAGCCCAGTTAAGTTGAAAGTTGCTTACCATCAGACTGACTACGGAAGTGACTGATTTCTCATGCTCAACAATTCAATCAACTCAATCCAACCAACATTTATTAAGAACCTACTATGAGAGGCAGGGAGAAGGTAGGTGGTGCAGTGAATAGACCACTGGCCCTGGAGTCAGGAGGACCTGAGTTCAAATCTGGCCTCAGACACTT
>NW_020954652.1:1290129-1290741 GCF_900497805.2 Vombatus ursinus | reverse complement strand
TAACTGAACAACAATATAAGAGGCAGAGGATAAAAAGCTGGCCTTAGAGACAGAAGAATGTGAATTCAAGTCCTGCCTCTGATATACATTGGCTGTATGACCCTGGGTAAACCACTTAAACTCTCAGTCTGGTAAGCAACTCTTTATGACTATAAGTTGCAGAATAGGTACCCATCTGTATGAGTAGAAGGGTTCCCTTTTAGGAAGAGTGGCCCTTTAATACCAATGAAATCCTAAATACAGCCCCAACCCTATCTCTGTGCTCCAGGCACCTCGCCAGGTGCTGAAGAAACAAAGCAAAAAAAACCAGAAGGTCCCCAGGCTTGCATTCTGTTGGTGATTTGCAACATATACATAGATAAATGTAGCACACCCAAAAGTGTGCTGGTGATTGTTCAACAGCTGACTGGGGGCGGGGTTCACATCATACATTTTTCACTTAATCTGAATTATCAACATTTTCTGGAACACTTTTTAAAGCCTAAAGATAATCAGCAAAACAATTAAATCAAGCCTTGATTTGTAGTATTTGTCTAGTTCCAAGGTGTAAATGCTCATGCTGAACATTTAACTATGGACTCATTCTGCCAGTTGAAGCTTACACACTCCTTT
>NW_020954652.1:1289237-1290119 GCF_900497805.2 Vombatus ursinus | reverse complement strand
AGATAGATAGATAGATAGATAGATAGATGGATGGATGGATGGAGAGAAAAGATAGAAAGACAAGACAGATGGATGGATGGATGGATGGATGGATGGATGGATGGATAGAAAGACAAGATAGATACATAGATATAGATATAGTTATATATGTAAAACCATAGTATGCATGCTTCCATTTATCAGTTCTTATTTCTAAGTATCGAACTTCCCAAATGAAGCTAAGGGAGGAAGATTGTTTTATGCTTGGATTCTCTTCCATGTTCTCTCCCCTTCCCTCCCTTTCTCCCCCCCTCTCTCTTTCCATCCTTTTGGGAACATGCCCACACTTAAGCATCCCATGGCACAAGGACAAGCCTGCTAGGGAATACTTAAGCTGCTCAACCTTGGGCTGAGCACCCCATGGGCATTTTCAAAGTCACTCACACACAGCTGGAACCATCGCCTTGGTTACTAATGAATGGGAACTTGTCACATCATTGAAAACAATCCTGATGTGCTCCATTCATTATTGTCCAGGGTGGACAGGGGGGGAGAGGGGAAGAAGAGAGTGAGAGCAGCATTTTACAAGTTGCCCTGGTCAATTTGCCTACATAAAAACCGGCCGGCCCCTCAACAGCCACTCCATCTTCTGAAGCTGTTTCTCCAATCAACCCCTTGGCACTGGAGATGAGAGGATCATTGTAGCAGCTTCATCCTTGAGGCAACTTCAGCAGGCAAAACTAACTGGGGAGGAGGGCAAATCTATTCCTCCCCAGCTAAAACAGGTGGCAAAAGCCCCAGGGCACAGCTGGGAAATTGTCCCAGCCTCCCAACCCCCACCCCAGCCCGTGCCCTCCGTCTATCTATCTGTCTGTCTGTCTGTCTGTCTATCTCCCTCCCTCT
>NW_020954652.1:1287738-1289131 GCF_900497805.2 Vombatus ursinus | reverse complement strand
AAAGGAGTGTGTAAGCTTCAACTGGCAGAATGAGTCCATAGTTAAATGTTCAGCATGAGCAAGAATAGCTGACAAGCTATTCTTAGGCTTCCAATGCTCCCATTGCACCCTGGAGGAGATATTAGCTGCCTGCATACAGCCTGCTGAGAAGCATCTAGTGGCTCCCTCCTGCCCCTGGCATGCAGAACAGACTCACCTGCTGAGCATCTATTTTTCCCAGCTTTACTGAACATCATTCTCCTTCATGTACTCTATGCCCCAGGTAAATTAACCTCCTTGGCCTTCCCTATAGAGGACATTTGATCTCTGACCTCTGTGGGTTTTTGGAGTGACTGCCCCCTTGCCCACAATGTGCTCCCTCCTCATCTTTGCCTCTTACCTTAGCTTCCTCCAAGACTCACCTCAAGTTGACCTCCTAGTCGGTCAGCAACAATTCATTAAGTACCTACTAAGTGCCAAGCACATAGTTGCAAGGCAGCTAGAGCACTGGACCTGGAGATTGTAAAACCTGAGGTCAAATCTTGCCTCGGACACTTACTAGCTGTGTATCCCTCGTTGTTGTTGGGTCGTGTCTGATTCTTTGTGACCCCATTTGGGGTTTTCTTGGCAGAGATATTGGAGAGGTTTGCCATTTCCTATTCCAACTCATTTTACAGATGAGGAAACTGAGGCATACAGGGTTAAGTGACTTGTCCAGGGTCACATAGCTAGGAAGTATCTGAGGCTAGATTTGAACTCAGGAAGAGGATTTTTCCTGACTCCAGGCCTGCTCCTCTATCCGCCCGAGACATCTAGCTGCCCTATGTGACCCTGGGCAAATCACTTAATCTCTGTTTGCATTAATCCATTGGAGAAAAAAAATTGGTAAATCACTCCAGTATCTTTGCCAAGAAAAGCACATGGTATTGGTCCATGGGGTCACAAAGAGTTGGACACAATTGGGACAGCTAGGTGGCGCAGTGCATAGAGCACTGACCCTGAAGTCAGGAGGACCTGAGTTCAAATCCGGCCTCAGACCAAACACTTGACACTTACTAGCTGTGTGACCCTGGGCAAGTCATTTAACCCCAGTTGCCTAAAAATCAAAAAAATTAAAAATAAATTAAAAAAAAAAGAGTTGGACACAATGAAACTGCAACAATAATGGGCCAGGCATTCTGCTAAGTGCCAGGGATACAGAGAAAGGCAAAAAGCACAAGGTCCATCCTCACTCCCTAAATTACTCTTTATTTGATTTCTATATATTTACTATTAACTTACTTGGCTGGGTACGTGTTATCTCCCTCCTCTCCCTAGACTGTAAGTTCCCCAAGGACAGGGATTATTTTTATTTTTGTCTTTGCATTCCCAGTTCCTATCACAGTGTCTTGTATAAAGAAGGATTCTAATAAAT
>NW_020954652.1:1279298-1287723 GCF_900497805.2 Vombatus ursinus | reverse complement strand
GGAAGGAAGGAAGGAAGGAAGGAAGGAAGGAAGGAAGGGAGGGAGGGAGGGAGGAAAGAAGAGAGGAAGGGAGGAAGGAAGGAAGGAAGGAGGGAAGGAAGGAAGGAGGGAAGGAAGAAAGAAGGAACTTACTATCACTGAAGAGTTTAAAAAGCTCCATTTTTCCTTCACTCTTATCAATGCCATTGCCTGGACATCCATTCTCCTTGTCAGTTCCCTGGGAAGTCTGAGAGGAAGCATGATTTTTCCCCCACCCAGGTGGAAAGCAGTCAAGAAGCAGATGCCTTTAGATGCATTGTCTACCTAAGCTTTCTGGCACAGATACACAGGCTCAGTGCAAAACATCTCCCTTTCAGGTCAGGTCAGTCAAAGAAAATTATACTCTTCCCGGCTATTCAGATTGATGTGGCAGGCATTTACTTCAACTAGCCAGTCCTACTGACTTCTTTGGCTGAAAAATCCAAGGCTAAACTTTGGGTAGTTATAGAAAACTCAGTGCTCTCTTGCCTAGAGATTTAGCTGAGAGACTCCATTGTAAGGATAAATGAGAGGAGACATTGAACATGAGTTCAAATGTCCATTGGAAGGCAGCCATTGGAAAGTCCTTCCAACCCCAAATCTCTGCACAGCACCATGCTTCCTTTCAAATGGAGCTTGGAGATGAGTCAAACTAAAGTCCATCTTCATGGAGAGATGTACCCAAAGTTCCCAAATCAGACTGATTTTTGAAACAAGTGCTCCTAAAAGAGTTGAAGGAGAACTAAGCAGGAAACATAACAGAAATCTGGGGAAAGACTGTGCTAACTGACACAGAAGAATATGGTTTTCTGTTTTCCAGAGGTACAAGTCTCTTCCCAGGGAAAGGATTCCAGACCCTGAAAGGTTCAGTTGAACGATTCCTTTTACCAGTATCACACCCCAGATCTCCCTAGGAAATTGGCCAACTTGTAACATGACATTATCTCTATGCAACCTTGTGAAGAGTTCAATTCTGCTACGGCTACATTGAGTGGTGGCACAGATTTAACCAAAAGAGCATTGGGGCACTAGTCACTGGTCCTACATTTTAGTCCTGGCTCTGTCAGTGACTTGCTGTGTGACCATGGGCAAGTCACTTAATATTTCTGGATTTTCCCATTCATTAAATAAAGAATTTAGTTCTGAGAATCTCTAGTTTGTGATTCTATCTACCTCTGAATAGTAGGATTTAGAGCCGAATGGGGCCTTACAGGCCATGGAGTCCAACCCCCTCTTTTGACCAATGAGGAAACTGAGGCACAAAAATGTTAAATGATATGACCAGGATCATAAAACTAATAAGTTTTAGGGGCATGATTTAAACACAGGTCTTCCCGACTCCAAGTCCAGTGCCTTGTTTATCATACCACATTGCTTCTCACAAATTATTCATGATATGCAACCAATATTTGCCATCAGTTTCTGACAACTGTAGCCAGAATCATGTTAAATAAAAAGGCTCTGGGTAAAGACATAGGATCTAGAATTGTAATGTACTTTATACATTATCCTGCCCAATCCTATTTCACTTTAAAGATGGGGAAACTAAGGCCCAGAAGTGGCTTACTGGAGATCACAGTTATTGTGTGGCAAAGCTGGAATGTGAACCCAGGTCCTATTAATTCCATTCCAGTGCCTTTCAGGGGCAGCTTGGCATAGTAGATAATCTTCAGAATTCACAATCAGAAAGCCTGAGTTCAAATCTGGCCTCTTATATTAGGTAAAGCTCATGAGCTGAAACTTGAATATAGTTAGGGATTCCTAAAGGTGGAGATGGAGTTGAGGAGGAAGGGCATTCCTGGCATAAGGAACAGCCTGTGCAGAAGCATGGTGGTGGGAAACAGAATATCATGTACAAAGAATAGCAAGTGGACCAATTTGTTTGAAATGTAGAGCACACAAAGAGGAGGAATGTATACTCATCCTAGAAAGTTAGACTGGAGCCAGATTGCGAAGGGTTATAAGAGCCAAACAGAGAAGCATATATTTTATCCAAGAGACAATAGGGAGCTGTCGAAGGTTTTTGAGGAGGGGAATGAGCTGGGTAGATGTCTAATTTAGAAATATCAGTTTGGTAATGTTGTGGTTAGAATGGAAAAGGGGAAAGACTGGAGACTAGGCAGTGATTACATTAGCCCAGGTGAAAGGTGTTGAGGGCTTGATAGGGTGATAGTTATGTGAGTGGAGAGAAGGGGACAGTGTACTTGTGTAGGTAGAACCAACAAGACCTAGTGGATGATTAAATACGGAGGATGAGAGGAAACAAGATTGCAAACCTAAGTAACTAGAAGAATAGTAACGCCTTCAACAGAAACAGCAAAGTTGAGAAAAGGGATGGGTTTGGGGAGAAAGACGACAAGCTTTGTTGTTCCTCCACAAGTTTCAGAAATCTTGGCTTTTACCCAGAAGCCAGGGTGGATCTTTTGTGACTACCCTCCCCTTTTAGAAATGAGATACAATGAGACATAGAAAGATTAAGGGTTTTGTCCAAGTCTGTACGTTGAGTTGCAGGATTCCATAATAGTGCTTCCATAACTGATACTCTCTGTAGCCTACGCTCAAAATTTTTACATGATTAACTCGAGAATCAGATCAGGCCAAAACAATATATTGGGAGAAATCCAAGAGAAGGATAAGACCCACCCTGCTACAAATTGAAAAGGGAACTGCCTTTGTGTTCTCTCTCTTCTCCCCTTTGTTTTTTCCTTTCCTCTTCACTCCCGATGGTTTTCCCCTGTTTCTGATTAAGCTAACTTTCTGTAGGCAGGGACTGAGGCTGATGAGATCCCTCAGGGACCCCCTCCACCACCCAGCTACTACCCATTTAAGGGAAAGTCATTGCTGACAGTCGTTAAAAGCTGGCACAGAAGTGTTTATTTGTATGTGGTTAACATGGGCTAGATGTGGTGAGTTTGGAGCCAGGAAAATGAGGCAAGATGTTTAAAAGAGGTTTGCAGATGTTTTAGCTATCAACCCATTGACCTATGCCCAGCCCCAAAGTAATAGAAACTCCAGGGTTTTAAATAGTTGATAACAACCGTTCCTTATTTCGAAGGTATTTCACAGGGAGGGAGCCTTCCCTCCCCATAAAAATTATTTTGTGTTTATGCATTTATTTATATGTATTATGTATATGTTGATATATTTTCATGGGAAGGAGCCTTCCCTCCCCACAAAAATTATCTTGTACTTGTGCATTTACTTTATATGTATTACATATATGTTGATATATTTTCACAAGAAGGAAGCCTTCTCTCCCCACAAAAAATTATCTTGTAATTTATGCATTTATTTTGTATGTATTATGTATGTGTTGATATATTTTCACAAGGAGGAAGACTTCTCTTTACACACAAAAAAATTCTCTTGTATTTATGCATTTATTTTGTGTGTATTATGTATATATTGATATATTTTCACAAAGAGGAAGCCTTCTCTCCCCACCCCACCCCCAATATTATCTTGTATTTATGCATTTATTTTATATGTACTATGTATGTGTTGATATATTTTCATAGAGAGGAAACCTTCCCTTCCCCCCAAAAAAATTATCTTGTATATATGCATCTATATATACATATATATAATTAGGTATATGTTGATATGTATACAGAGATCATAAATTCTGAGTTAGAAAAATCCTTGGATGAAGTAGAACAGACTTATTTTACAGATGAGGCAACTGAAGGTCATAGAGGTTGAGTGACTTGCCTAGGTTCTAGGAAGCACTTGAGGAAGGATTCTAATCAATCAATAAAAACTTATTAAGCGCCTACTATGTGCCAGGCCCTGTGCCAAGTGCTGGGGATACAAAAAGAGGTAAAAGGTAGTCCCCGCCCTCAAGAAGCTGGCAATCAAACCTCTAGGTCTTCCTAATTCCAAATCCAGCACTATTCACTACACAACACTTTCTCTCCTGATAGAACATAAGCTCCTTGAGGGCAAAGGCTATTTCATTCTTATCTTTATGGCCATGAGTGACTGACTTAGTGCTTTTACAATAATGAAGTAATTCCCTTATTGATCATTGGGCAGGCAGAGCCAATGAGTGATAGGCTAAAGGAAGTGACCCACCCTCAACCACTTACTTCTCCTTTTCCCAGCTTTACATGTGGGTACGCTTCAAGCCTCTCACAAGAGGGGTCTGGGCAGGGGCCAATCATCTTGTCCCCACCCTGGCTATTTAAGCCACCACAACCATGTGGAAGCTAGAAGAGGAGGATTCAATTAGGCAAGCTTGAACTTGAGTCTGGTTAACTCTTCTGTTCTGTGTTTCTTTCCTAAGAAATAGAGAAATAGACTAAACATCAACCTTGAGATGAATGTGTTGAGGTTTGGAGGAGACCTTGTGTGTCCTAGAGGTCCAGAGGTACTGGTCCATTGGAGGAAGTAGATTGGCAGGAAGGGGTTTCTGTTTTGGAAAATGTCACCACCAATATGAGGAGAAGCCCAAGCCCTGGCCTGGCTAGCCAAGTGATACAAAGACTTCAAGGAGGCAGTCTCCCAGGGCAGGATAGGGTGTAAGGCCTGGAGTCAGGAAGACCCAAGTTCAAATCCAGCCTTCCTAGCTTTGTGACCCCGGACAAGTCACTTAACCCTGTTTGCCTCAGTTCCTCATTTGTAAAATGATCTGGAGAAGGAAATGGCAAACCACTCCAGTATCTTTGCCAAGAAAACCCCAAATGGGGTCACAAAGGATTACAAATGACTGAAAAATGGCTAACCAACAAATCAACCACCCAGAAGAGCACAACAGTAATTATAGGTTAAGTTGTTGAATCATATTTTAAGTCTTTCTACAACTGAGTGGTTATGTCTTATGTTAGCATTTCTTTTGTATATAGGAAATCAATATTTGCCCCTCACCTGCTTCATAGAATACCTTTCTACTCTTTTCTTTGGGGAAATCCTACACAGGAGCTCAAAACTAAGTGATAATCATTCCCAGAGTGTTAAGGTAGAAGTATAATGGGCCAAGGAGCCTGAGAAAAGGCAACCTAACTCCCCCGATGGAGGCCAAGCTTGCCCCACGATTAAATCTGGTCACAACATTCATGTGACCTGAAGAGGTCCCTGTAAAGCAGAGGGGATGGCCATGGCACCCCAGCTCCTTGGGCCCAACAGTGGTTATTATTGCTAGGTAAGAATATCCAAAACAAATACAAGGCAATTGTTGGTGCAAGGGCATCAGCACCTGACATATGAGCCAGCCTTTAAATATTTGAAGATACTTGTAACTTTTCTCTTTTCCAAATTCAACATTCTCAGTCCTTTCAACTGATCCCCATGCAGCTTATTCAATGGAAAAGTTGAATTATTTTTAAAGGGATACTCGGTGAATGTTATATTTTCTGCAAGTCAAGTATAATGAATCTCAAGTCCCACAAAGATCAATATTGAGTATTCTTCTGCATCTCTTACAATCCTCTTACAATAAGAACTCTACCATGATTTTGGTCTTTCATCTCTAGCAGCCTCAAAAGCACCCAGTGTTTCAGTGGGGAAAGTCAAGAACTCGAATTGTCTAGAGGTTAGATCAACACAAATCTCATGTCAAAGGCTAAACTGAAGAAAGCAAATCAATTTCCAGATATAAACTAATTAATACATTTAATTAAAATTTAATTTTCATCCCAATAGAGTATAAGCTTCTGGAGGGCAGGGACTGCTTTTTTTAAAATCTTTTTTTGTCTTTGTATCTCAAGCTCTAGCACCACGTCTCTCCTATAATAGGTGCCTAATAAAGGTGTGTTGAATTAAATTGAAATTTGGCTAGCCAAGGTTTCTATTACATAGGCTTCTTTAAAGCTATGGATTAAATTTAGAATATGGCTATCCTAACCATGAGATCAGGTCCTGGGCATTCAGAGACCTTTACCCATCTAATTTAGAAAGTTCACACGCTAAGGAAGATGGCACCACTTCCCTAAAAAGGACTGACATGCTCCCCTCAGACAATCCAAGCCCGATTAGTCAAGACTGCTAGTGCCCCTAGACCAAGATGCGACCTCTCAAAGAACCCTGACCTCCCCCCATTAAAAGACTGGCTCTTTTCCTCCTTCTAGGACACAGCCTAATGGTTGACTCTGATCTCATCCTAGCTCACTGTTTTATCACCTTTTTTTTTTCTCAATTAACAAACAGTTATTTTCTTTCTCTTTTGCCTCCCCCTACCCGTAAAAAGAAAAAAAATACTTTTCTTACCTCTTCCAACCCCAGTTCATCCCATGGACCAGGTAACTATTGTCCCCACCATCTGTCCAATGCAGACTCTGGTCCCTCACAGACCTGCCCCATAGGCTTCCTTTTCTCAGCTGAGACATATTGAGAGATTAAAGTATTGTAAGATGTATAATTAACATCATATTGCTTTCTTTCTCAATGGGTGGGAGAGGGGCTGGAGGGAGGGAATTTAAAACTCAAATTTTTTTAAATAATGCTTAAAATAAATAAACAATAAAAATTTTAAAATGAAGACATGCTTAGAATAAAAACAAATAAAGGTATTGTAAGGACAAAAGAGATCAATAAAAATTTCATTTAAAAAAGTATTCATCACAGAAGGTAGATTTCCATTCTCTGTTTTGCACACATATACTAAGAACTTAGTTTGGTTGTATCAAAGAAACTATTTATTCTCTACGTAGCAAAGAAATGCTCAAATAGAGAACCCTTCAGACAAGAGTCTTTAATATTATAGCTTTATAAAGCAATATAGTGTCAGAGACCTGAATGGAAAGTATTATTTATGCCCTACACAGGCATGCGTCTGTTGGAGTTAACATTTTCTAGTAGTTCAGACACAAATGAGAGATATTAACTAGACTGGTCAAAGCTAAATTCCTTCAACTCAGGTAACTAAACCCTGAAGAAAATATCGCCACATTATATTCAAGGATGGAAATGACTCCTAGCTTGCTTTGCTCACTGATCCTTTCCAATAGCCTAGAAAACAGGAGAGGCTGACAATTAGCAACACCTACTAATTGGAGTGATGAAAGTCTGTAAATAAATAACAGTAGGCAAATTACAAGGTTGCAACTTTTAGACTAAAAATTTTCTTTTAAAAATTTTTCTATTGAGATCGTCCTTTTACATTGCTTTGATTTCCAAAGATAACCCTTCCTCTCCCCAACAAGCCCTCCTTGTAACAAAGATTGAAAAATAAGAGAGGAAAATGCAGTTGATCAATACTAGACAACACGTCAATTGTATATGTACAATGTCCCACAGCCACAGTCCCCCACCTCTTCAGAGAAAAGAGGGAGATCCATTTTCTCATCTCTTTGGGGCAGGGGGCAAACTGGTCCTCATAATGACGCAGTCTTCCGTTTCCATGTTTTTGCGGGAGATTTTTCCATTTATATTGTCACATTTCATTGTGTTTATCATTTTCGTGATTCTACTTATTTCACTAAGAATTGAACTTTTAAAGTCTATATTAGCATTTTAAAACATCTGAAGATGAGCCTAGTCTAAATTGTGAGTAATCAAAAAACAAATAATAGTCCCAAAGCACAAATAACGAATCATAGTTCTCTCTCCCTGCAACAGAGGGACCAAATGTTGTATTCATTGGCAAAAGCTGTCAAAGTATCCTGTTTTTGTTTAATTGTTTTTCTTTGTTACAAGGAAGGATTTGTTGGGGGTGGGGCTGGAAAGGACATTTGCATTTCCAGATATGATTATGATGTTAAAAAAAGGCATCAATATTTTTTAAGATATGGATGGTAATAATGAAAATAATACTACATTCAAAAAAAGTTGTCAGAATTGAATAGGTCTAATAAATCTAAGGGAAGGATTTTGAGCAAAGTCACCCTGATCTCTCTAAATTGCCCTCTACCTTATTAGTTCCCCATAAAGAGTCTTTACAACACACATGTTCTTTCCCAGGCATTCTATACAATATATTTCCCTGTACAGTATTGAGGCCAAAGGAAGGGAGAACAGGTGAACGTGACAGTTTTTTTCCTGATGCCCATCTACCTTAAATGAAAGCAGGCCTTCCTCATTTCATCCTGATTTACAGATGATCTGCTCTTGTTTTTTTTTTTTAATTCCCCCAGATGGAGAGCCAGCCTTGGAATCAAGAGGTCCTGGGTTCTATTCCCACCTTTGGGGAAGTAACTTTACCTCTCAGAGCATTGAACAACCATCTAAGACTACAACTCACAATTGCCAGTCTACTTTGGAATCACGGGTACATACATACATGTACATATGAACATGTTTTTTGTTGTTCAGCTTGTTTCAGTTGTGTCTGACTCTTTGTGACCCCTTTTGGGGTTTTCTTGGCAAAGATACTGGAGTGGTTTGCCATTTCCTTCTCCAGATCATTTTAAGATGAGAAAACTGAGGCAAATAGGGTTAAGTGACTTGCCTAGAGTCACATAGCTGGTAAGTG
>NW_020954652.1:1279153-1279253 GCF_900497805.2 Vombatus ursinus | reverse complement strand
TCTGAGGCCAGATTTGAACTTGGGAAAATGAGTCTTCCTGACCCCAGGTCCAGGAGTCTTATCTACTGTGCCCCCTAGCTGCCCATATCTATATAGAGAG
>NW_020954652.1:1277854-1279102 GCF_900497805.2 Vombatus ursinus | reverse complement strand
ATAGATAGATAGATAGATAGATAGATAGATAGATGATAGATAGATACCTAGATACCTAGATAGTTTAGATAGAAATACAGGATAGATAGATAAGATAGATAGACAGATGATAGATAGTTTAGATAAAAAGACAAGATAGATAGGCAGACAGACCGACAGATAATAGATAGTTTAGATGGAAAGACAGGATAGATAGATAGTTTAGATAGACAGGATAGATAGATAGACATATAGACAGACAGATGATAGACAGATAGATAGACAAATAGGTAGGTAGATAGACAGATGATAATAGATAAATAGATAGTTTAGATAAAAACACAGATGATAGACAGATGATAGTTTAGACAGAAATACAAGATAGATGGATAGATAGATGACAGACAGATAGAACGAACAAAGGAATAAACTTAAAATATAAAGAATTTCATTCAGTTGTCCATCAAGGCTCAAAATGGGCCAGAATATTAAATAAATAAAATGACTTTCCCAAGAGAAAAGTGAGTCAGTCACTGCAGGCTTCCCTTTCCTGCTCCATGAAAAAATCATCTCACACAAAAACAGTGCCTGGTGCCAAGCTGAACCAGTTGAGTATGCACATAGCTTTGGGATGAAAGCTGACACACTAGGGAAACAACTCAGAACAAAATACATAAACAAGAGAGATAGATTCTTGAAGTTCTGAATCTCGTGTCAGTCCCAGATTGAGTTTAGTGAATTTCCACTCTTTGGATGGCTCTGTGATCTTGTTGATAGATGAAAGACTGAGCTGATTGATTGATTGATTAATTAATTAAAAGGCTTTTATGTTTGCAAAGTTCCAAGGCACTCGATGTAGATTGTGACCCACACCATCCATGCCTTCTCTCCCATGTGTGTTTTGGTCATCATTCCATTATTATAATTTCTAGAGTTTTCATTGTAAGGATTCTTAAGGACCTCAAAGTCCATTGCTTTTCCCTCTTTCAATTTTTAGGAACTCCTTTATTTCATCTGTCTTGTTCTAGGGATGATGCTATGTGTAACTCTTGTCTATGTTCTCTCTTAAATCCTCCATAGTTGGCCAATCCTGTTGCCCAAACAAAGCCTTTCCCTAGAGCCCTCAATATTACCTGTATAGCAATAGAACAAATAGATAATCATCTATTGTCTCTCTTTCTTTTTCTTTCTTTTTTTTTAAGGCAATTGGGGTTAAGTGACTTGCCCAGGGTCACACAGCTAGTAAATGTCAAGTGTTTGGTCAGAGAA
>NW_020954652.1:1260954-1277788 GCF_900497805.2 Vombatus ursinus | reverse complement strand
TTGAACTCAGGTCCTCCTGACTTCAGGGTCAGTGCTCTATCCACTGTACCACCTAGCTGCCGCTTGTCTCTCTTCCTTACTGCATGACCAGCTCACCTTCATTTCTAATCACACAGCTATCTCTCCAATACCTTTTATGTTGCTTTCCCTGTGTAATATCTCATAGGCAGCTAGATGATGCTATAGATATAGCTCCGGCCTGGGGTCAGGGAGACCTGAGTTCAAATCCAGCGTTAGCTACTCACTAGCTGTGTTACCCTGAGCAGGTCACTTAATCTGTTTGCCTCAGTTTCCTTATCTATAATATGAGGATAATACTGATACCTACCTCTCAGGGTTGTTGTAAGGCTCAAATGAGATAATAATTATAAAGTGCTTTGCACAAGGCCTGGCATATAGTAAGTACTATATAAATGTTAGCTAGTAGTAGTAGTAGCAGCAGCTTGCTTTGTATATATTTTGTTTGCATGTTGTCTCCCTAGTTAGACTGTAAGCTCCTTGAGGGCAGGGACTGTCTTTTGCCTCTTTTTGCATCCCCAGTGCTTAGAATAGTTCTTTGCATATAATAGGTGCTTAATAAATGTTTATTGATTGATGTAGTAGTAGTAGTAGTAGTAATAGTAGTAGTAGTAGTAGCAGCAGCAGTAGTAGTAGTAGTAGTAGCAGTAGTAGTACTAACAGCAATAGTAGTAGTAGTAGCAGTAGTAGTGGAGGTAGTAGTAGCAATAGTAGTCATAGTAGTAGTAGCAGCAGCAGCAGCAGTAGTAGTAGTAGTAAAATGTTGTAGCGTCCTCATACCCAACATTTTTGTCTAACCATACCTATGATTTCATCCCATTTAGGGACATCCCAGTGAGGAGCTTTCTTTATTTAAGCTGGTCAGCACAGCTAACCAAAATAATAGATCTCTACCGATATATTTTGTTTTTATATCAACTATATTTCCAAGGGTAGCTAGGTGATAGACAGCCAGGCCTGGATTCAGGAAGACCGGAGTTCAAATCTGGCCTCAGACAGATATTGGCCACCTGACCTTGGCTAGGTCACTTAACCTCCATTTGCCTCAGTTTCCTTATCTGTAAAATGAGGCTAATAATAGCACCTACCTCCCAGGGTTATTGTGAGGATCCAATTACATAAAAATTATAAAGTACTTAACACAGTGCCTGACATATAGTAAGTGCTGCATAAATGTTAGCTATTTTTATTTTTTTATTTCTTCCTCTTCCCGTCCCCCTCCATATAATATTGTTATTCCATAAACTGGATCCAGTCAGATAGGACCTACTTCATATCCTGCCTCAGACATTTACAAACTATGTGACACTGAGCAAATTACTGAACCTCAGTTCCCCCAACCGTAAATGGAGATAAGAGCATCTTCATAGTTTTATTGGGAGGATTTATGAAGATAATGATTTTTTTAAAAAGAGTAAGCATTAATACAGGTTACTGAGCTTCACAAAGTAGTTTTTTTCCATATTATCTCATTTGAGCCTTACAAAAACACCATGAGGTAAATGCTATTTTTATCTCCATTTTACAGATGAAAAAAACTGAAGCTGGGAAAGGATAAATGACTTGCCTAGGGTCTGAAGGTCCCATAGACCCAAGGAAGTGTCTGAGCCCAGGCTGGAACTCAAGTCTTTCTGATTCCAAATCCAACACACGCTATCCATTGCTGCCTAACTGAGATAATATATGGAAGGTGCTTTGCAAATCTGTAATAACCCTTAGCTCTTACTGTTTTTATTATGATTAATGTCACTTCCTGTAAATTACCTTGATGGTCATTTTTCTTCCAAAATAATGCTTCTTTTCCTTTAAGTTATCAATGACAGCTTGAGCTGGGTAACTCAAAGGGGAGTGGATAAACTGTACTGAGCTTATCTAGGATTGATGAGTGTGAGTCATCTCATCTTTAATTCCTGGGCGAGGCATCATCCAGTGCCATATCATTCTCTCCACATGACTGGGAAGAGAACTCAAGCCCCTACCAGGTCATCGTTTCACCCTTTCAATCTAGATAATTGGTCCCAAGACTTGTCCCACATGGTCAGTCGCTCCAGTCTTTAGACCCCTCACTTTCAAGATATGTATGTGTCTGGGGGTTGGGGAGGGAATATTGACAATATATCTGAGGGGTGTTGTATTTGTGATTCAAAAACATTCAATTCCAACCACTACTGATATAGTGCTTCCTACATATAGAGTCCTAGAGAAGGAAATGGCAAACCTTTCTGGTACCTTTGCCAAGAAAACTCCACGGACAGTTGATCTGCTAGGTCACAAAGAGTCAGACAGGACTGAACAACAACAGGTATAGAATGCTTGACTAGATGTTGGGTTTGTAAACATAGCCCCTGCTCTCGTGGACTTGACTCTGTATTAGGCAGTCTGGTATAACGGATAGAGGATTGGACTTACAGACAAGTTCCAAATCCTGCCTTAGATAATTCCTGGGTGTGTGGTCCTGGTCAAGTCATTTAACTTTCTGAGTAATCTAGACAACTCTCTGTGACTATGAATTGTAGAATAGTAGTCATTCTGTCTTGGGAGAGAAAGTTCCTCACTGGAAGTTCTCTATACCTATGAAATCACAGGTCCTGTCTTCTCCCCAAAAGACACAGGGGCAGGTTAGGGCAGCTAGGTGAAGCAGTAGATAGACTGCTGAGTCTGGAGTCAGGAAGACTCATCTTCCTGAGTTCAAATCTGGATTTAGATACTAGCTGTGTGACCCTGGGCAAGTCACTTAACCTTGTTTGCCTCAATTTCCTCATCTGCAAAATGAACTGGAGAAGGAAATAGCAAACTGTTCCAGTATCTTTGCCAAGAAAACCCCAAATGTGTCACATAAAGTCACTCATGACTAAAAACATCTGAACAAAAATAATCTTCTCCCCAAAAGACACCTATACAATTAGCCATAACAGAAGCTCAAATGTGGGCATTCAAAAAATAATCATGTAATATGCCTAGTAAGTTCCACGAAACCTAATGGCATGACCTTCCCCCCAATCCCCTCCACTCCCACCCCTTCCCCAATGTATGCACATAAGAAGCACTGTGTTAAATATCTAACTGTGACAATAATGAAAAAAAGAAAACTGCCTGAGAGACTGGGGAGTGGTAATTTACCAGCTAAATGGTTTTCTGACAGCTCAAAGAATACCAATAATGACTCTCTTTTTTTTTATTGGTATGTTTCTATGATCTATATCACACTGCTAGTCCGTTCAATTTACCCAGTCTCCATTTGCATTTATTCTAGACGTTAATGACATAAATATTTTGCGTTTTAGTAATTATCTTAGTAAAAATAGTACATCCTCGTTCTTCAGAGGAGCAATAAACAAATGCCCCATCCTTTGTCGTCTTGCTCTAGTTACGTCAAGTGTGCATGTGGGAAAATGATTTGGCATAGACTGGGTAAGATGAATAACACATTTTGCCTTAGTCCTAGCTCTGGGGAAAATTAGATTATTGGGAGAAATATATTTTATGAGTTTAGCCTTTTGCTTGTTACTTGCAATGTCCTTTTTATTTTTATCCCCAAATGAATTTGGCCCTTGTTAAAGGAGGTCCATGGCAAATGGCCAGCAGCTGACAACGAGCGGAGGATCCTGGGGGGTCTTTAAGAGACATTGTTCGCAAGAATGATGATGCATATGACCCTGAAAACTGTAACAGCCATCCAGCCACACAGCAGGCATAACCCGGATGAAAAAAGACCACAGATGTTCTGACTACAGGCTGTCTCAAAAGCCTTAGGGCAGTTTTAAAACATAAAGCTTTTAACTCTTAAAAGCTTAAAACTGTATTAAGACTTTAGGAACACCTGTCTAGGGGTTGTTTCCCCACTGCACCTCATTCCCGCTAGCTTAGAATGGAAGCTTCCTTCAAGAAGGGAATGTTTCCTTTATGTCTGTATCTGCAATGCCTGGGACGTAGTAAGCAGTCAGTCAGCAAACATTTATGGTCATTCAGTCGTTTTTCAGATCTGTCCAACTCTTCGTGACTCTGTTCGGGATTTTCTTGGTAAAAATACTGGGATGGTTTGCCATTTCCTTCTCCTCATTTTACTGAGGCAAACAGGGCTAAATGACTTGCCCAGGATCACACAGCTAGTAAGGGTCTCAGGCTAAATTTGAATTCGGGAAGATGATTCTTCCCAGCACGCTGGCCAGTGTGCAACCTAGCTGCCCATCAGTAAGCATTTATTAAGTACCTACTATGTGTGCAGCACTGTGCTGTAAGCACTGGGAACACAAAAAGAGGCAAACAATTGTCCCTGCTTTTAAAAAACTCACAAACCAATGGTCTGACCAACTTCAGCCTTGACAGACCACTGTGAAAGAGGAGAATTACAATAAAAATAACAACCATAATAATAATAACAATAGCTGGCATTTGTTTGTCACAACAACCCTGTGAGTTAGCTTCATTTTGCAAATAAGGAAACTGAGAAGCTAAATGACTTGCCCAAGATCACACAGCAAAGAAGTGAAGCAAAATTCAAACTCAGGTCTTCCTGACTCCAAATCTGGCCCTCTGTCCTTTACATCTTCTAGCTACTGCAAGAAGGAAGTAGGGACTGATTTTCCTGGCTATTCTGGTGAATTTAGTTGTAAGTGTGATGATATTTTGGGTCTTTCTGTTTTTCACCAACAGGTCTCAGAGCAAAGTTCTTTCATAGTGAGCACTTTCCCTATTACTGCTATATCCCGATCAGTGGAGGCTTCTCTGCCCCTTAAAGGGAAACCAGTCTAATCCATGTAAAAGAGGTTCCTCTCCTATCACACTTCTTATTTTAACAATAAGGAAATAGAGACAGAGTTTAAGTGATTTGCTTTAGATTATTTATGTGGTAAGTAGAAGAACCAGTTTTAGCCAGGTCCTCCAAAAATAAATCCAGTGCTCATTCTACTTTGCTATATTGCTTTCAGCAAATGAGGAATTTTTTTTTTAGAAAGAAGGAAAGGGAAAAGAAGGAAAGAAGGTAGAAAGGGAGGGAGGAAGGAAAAAAGGAAGGAAGAAAGGAGGGAGGGAAGTAGGGAAGGAAGGAAAAAGGAAGGAAGGAAGACAGGAATGAAGTAAAAAAGGAAGGTGAGGAAGAAAAAGATAAAGAATGAAAGAAAAAGAGAGAAAGGAAGAGGGAGAGAGAGAGGATAGGGAGGAAAGAAGGAAAGCTATGTGTATTTAATATTGTGTAATTTTCAAACACATGTTCAACACATTATCTCTTGGTCTTCACAATAATTCTGTTGGGCACATTAAATGAATATTTTTCTAAATTTTCAAGGTACTGGGATAGGTACTAGATGTTTGAGATACTAAATTTAGATGAGAACACCATAGTATGCTTATGTAAGCCACACCTCAAAGATCATTTTCAAGGGACACTTCTCACTGAGGGTGCCTGTGTGAAGGGGTTGAATTAGCAAAGACTTGAGAGAAGAAAGACTCTAGTCCTCTGGTTTCCAGTTCCAAGTGGGAAGATTCTCTTCAGGTCCCTAAAGGGAGAGAAAGACTCCCTGAAGAAGTCAACATATAGAGTTGCCTAAAGAGGAAGTAACTTTATTGATGATGCTTCATTATTTCTTTTTTAACACTGATGTAGCCTGCACATATCAGGCTAGTAGGAAGAATGGGAAGCTTCTGGGTAGGGTAGAAAGAAGCTTTGTGATACTTCCTCGGTGCTGGGTCTATGGGACATACAGTGAACTACAGAGTAGATGAAGAACGTAATGGAAAGAGCACAGAACTCAGAGTCAGAATTCCCAAGTTCAAATCCCAACTCTGATATTTACTCATCATCAGCAACAATAAGCATTCATTAAGCACCTACTGTGTGCCAGATACTATGCTAAGCACTGAGGATACAGAGAAAAGTAGAAACACAATCCCAGCTCTCAAAGAGCTCACATTCTAATATGAGAAACAACACGAAATCAACTATGTACATATAAGGTATACACAGGATAAATGGGAAGAAATCTCAGGCAAGGTTTACTAGCTATGTCATTTTGGGGACATCATATACCTTCACAAGACAATCTCTAAGGTCCCTTCCAGTGTTAGCATTCTGTAATTCCACTACTTAGATTTCAGAAGATCCATGAACTTAGATAACAAAAAAAATTACATCTTTTTTTTTTCACTAACCTCTAACTAAAATCTAGGATTTCCTTCCATTATGACTTTTTTTTTTCACAAAACAACAATATTCTGAGAAAAGTATATAGGCTTTGCTAGACTATCCATGACACACACAAAAGGATGATATTTTATAAAGTAAAGCAATATACAGAAGTGCTCCTTGTTATCATTAATCCTAGGAAGCACACAGCAGAATCCTCATAACCATGACATTGTAGGAAAGGATGGTGATATTTTTCAAAGAATATCACTAATTTCTTTGCATCTCAGTTTTTTTATCTACAAAATGGCTTTGGGGCAAATGATCTCCAAGGCCCTTCTCAGTACTAAAATCCTATGATTTGGAAAACTGTCAAACTGCCTTGGCTATGCTGGGCTGAAATACATACCAGGGAGCCTGAGATGACTCTGGGGAATGATGGAGGAGATCTCACCCAGCCACATGCCTCTATGCCCAAAGCCTGCCTAGGTTCATTGATTGGCTCTGCTCATAGCTATTTCCCCCTTCTTCTCCCACAAAACCACATCAAAACCCAGCTGATCAAAGAAATCCTGGACTTTTACTTTTTCCTTTGTTGACCTCCAAGTCAGAGGGCCCTGGCCTCTAAGATTTCACTTTCAAACAGCAGCCAGTCCTTTGATCTCCCAAGAAGTTTTACAGCCAATAAGGGTTTCCCAACACTCTGGGTTTTCAGTCTTTATCTACTGGATGCAGCCACAAGTTAAAAATCCAGTCATGTAGCTGCCAAGAGGAAGAGAGAAGAAAAGAAGAGAAAAAAAATCATGTAAATGGTATGGTGTGTGTGTGTGAGAGAGAGAGAAAGAGAGTGATAGAAAGGGACAGAGAAACAGACAGAGACAAAGAGACAAAGAAAGACAAAGACACAAAGACAGAGCAGAAACAGAGAGGGACAGAGAGAGACACACACACAGAGAGACAGACACAAAGAAAGACAGTGACGGAGAGACAAAGACAAACAGAAGACAGCCAGAGACAGAGAGAAAAGAGAGACAGAGAAAGACAGAAAGACAGAGACAAAGACGCAAAGACAGACAGACAGACAGACAGACACAAAGAAAGACAGAGATGGTGAGAGAGACAGAGACAAAAGCAAAGAAGATAGAGACAGAGAGAGAGGAGGGAGACAGAAAGAGACAGAAACAAAGAGATGAAGAAAGACAGAGATAGAAAGAGACAGAGAGACAGAGACAGAGAAGACAGAGAGAGAGAGACAGAGAGAAAGACAGAGACAGAGAGACAGAGACAAAAAAAAGACAGACAGAGAAGACAGAGAGTGAGGAGAGACAGAGAGAGAGAAAGAGGTGAATCCAGGGAAACTGCTATTTCTAGCCAGGCCAAGCTTGGCCTCTCTTGAGTAATATGTTCTCTCAGAGGGCACTCACTGTACTTTTCCTCTAATGTCAGTGGATGCAGACACCTAATGTTTCCATTCCTTAAATCACGTGAGTAGAAATCAGGAGCTCCAGGGAAAGATTTGCCACATCACAGGCCCCTGACCTTAGAGATAACATGCCATCCCATTCACTCTGGTAATAGAACAACCAATGAATGAGACATGTGCTGGGTTCTGTGATAAGCACTGGGAATATAAAGACAAAAGCAAATCAATTCCTGCCCTCAAAGAGTTTCCAGTCAATTTGGGGGGAAACAACAAATACATCTACAGCCTCCTCAGAGGAACCAATAGGAAAAGGGAAGATGTTTGAGCTTAGATTAACTCTCAGACAGCTAAGTTATGTTCACAAAGTGCTTTCACAGTATTAACTCATTTGATTTATAAAAAAAAAATTTTTTAAGTGAAGAAATGGACAAAGAGTAGCCTCAGAGTTAGGAAGACTGGGATTAAATCCTTTTAGCCTGTGACCCCTCCTGGCTGTGTGACCCTGGACAAGTCATTTCTACCTCTCAGGGCCCTAGGCAGTTCTCTGAGACTTTGAGTTCCACAGTTTTACAAATAGTGCTCAGGGAATTTCTTAATCAGGAGTTCCCAGTACCAATGAAATTAAGGATTAGATAATATAATACAGATAAAATTAATACTACTAATAATAGTTCAAAGAGGTAGCTTGGCCTAGTGGATAAAAAAAAAAAAAAACAGGTTCAGAGTGAGGAAGGCCTGGGCTCAAGACCTGCTTCTGACTCATCCTGGTTGTCTGGGCAAGTCACTAAACCCCTCAATGCCCCCAGCAAAGCTCTAAAGGCACAATTTGAAAAGCAGTGGTTGGTCTGCAAAAGTTCCTAAAAACAATGAAATCACATGAAAGAGACAGCAGAGACAGACAAATAGACAAATAGAAGTAGATAGATAGATAGATAGACAGACAGACAAGCAGACAGATAATTAAATAAGCAAGTAAATTAATGAATAAGGTAATGTTTATGCAGCCCTTTAAGGTTTACAAAAAGCACTTTCAATCAGGACCCAAACAATGACCACGTGTGCCTTGGCCTGGGACTTATTGTTGGCCAATCAATGAGAGCCAGAGTGATCTGGATTTAAGGTATAGTCCTTGAGAAAGAAATCTAGCCTTTAAACCCCAAGATATCTTGCAAGGTTTTTGTGATCAAAATTTATATTACTTTGGGCAGAGCACCCGCAGGTAAGGATATGATACCATATGTGGACAGAGATAAGGGAAGGGAAGGGAAAAAAAAAAGAAAAGAGAGAGAGAGAGAAAGAGAAAGAGAGAGAGAAAGAAAGAAAGAAAGAAAGAAAGAAAGAAAGAAATGGAGGGAGGGAAGGAAGGAAGGAAGGAAGAAGACAGCTGTGTTGCCCAATTGACCAGTTTCAGTTGGGTCCGCAGTGGGGCAGCTCCTACTACTACTCACAGAGGTTGTTGTTTGTCCTTCATTCTCAGAGAGGACCATGACATCAGGGAGGTGATGCCATGACATGCAAGTGAATTGGATTTAAGTGAGGGAGGGCTGTGCGAAGTCACCAGCCTCACTTTCTCCTCCGGAGCTATCTGGGTCCAGTGGCCAGATATAGAACAGGAGGATTGCAGATGGCCCTGGATGCAGTGGGAGACCTTGGCTTTTTTACCTAAGGTCTTTCCTAGGTCTCAGTTTGACTGAGGCCACACCCATTCAATGATTGAGGCTAGGTAAGGCAACCCAGGTTGGAGGAATGAGCCTAGAAAATGTGCTCTAGATGTCATCAAAGAGATGTGCGATTAAAAAACAAGATGGTGGGCAGCTATGTGGTGCAGTGGATAGAGCACCAGTCCTAGAGTCAGGAGGACCTGAGTTCAAATCTGGCCTCTGACAATTACTAGCTGTGTGACCCAGAGCAAGTCACTTAACCCTGATTGCCACCAAAAAGAAAAGAAGATGGTCTAGTCACATGGTGAGAGCAAGGGACAACCAAGTACACAATTGGTATCCTCATAACTTACAGAGAAATTGAGGAACATCACCAGCATGTTAGGTCGATGCTCCAGGGCAATCTTATAAGAGGACATGAGTGAGGAAAAGGACAATATATAATCTGTATCACTGGAGTTAATGTCCGTATTAAGATTACAAATGCATTTCTGTAATACCCTGTCTTACTCAGATGGATCATAGGATTTAAAACTGCAAGGGATTATAGGATCATGCAATCATAGATTCAGAACTGGAAGAGATGACACAATGCTGTGTTTGGAGTTGGTGGGGCCCTCAGAGCCGAAGAATCCAATCTCCTTGTTTTACAGAGGAGGAAACTAAAACACAAATTGGCAAAGTGATTTGTCCAAGATTATATAGACAGTAAGTCATAGAATTTGGACTCAAACCCAGGTCTTTTGGGTCACAGAGATATCTTTTTTTTTTTTTTAATGCAGAGAACAGAACAGAAGGAAGGTGTTGACGAGCGGGACAGTTTTGAAAGCTGAAGGTTGAATTTATTATATTCTTTAAAAAAACAGCAAAGTGTAATTAATATAAATCTCTAGTTTCATGTGAAACCTTTTTCTGTCCTGTTCTGTATTTACAAATATCCTTGGGGGCACCAGAGATGTTTGTTAAGTTCAGAAAACAGCAAGTAAGGCCTCTGACTCCAAATCCAGTGCTCTGGTAAAGAAAGCCCTTTTTACATCTTAAAACACCACACAAAGTGGGATATCAGTAGTCACATAGGTGTGTTCCATTTTTAGAGATGGTAAATCTATGCCCTAGAGATGCGAAGTTAGCTGCCACAGGTCTCACAGCCAGTTAAAATCAAGACAAAATCAAGGCTCAAACCCAGCTCTTTTGACTTCCTGTTCAACAATCTTTTGTGGGGATGGGGGGAGAATGGTAATATCTAGGCCACTATGTAATATGTAGGTACTAGCCAGGGCACAAAAGGAAAATGGTGACACTTAGCTCACATCAGTTTCCTTTAGAGAAGCCTTTAAAAAATATTATTCCTTCAAAAGTTAATGTTTTGAATAGAGAACAGGAAATTGCCTGTTGACTGTCTTAACACAGCTGCCTTTCATTCAGGAGAAAGAGGCCTGGAGCCAACAATTCCAGTAGTAGAAAGCCATGGGGAGATGTGGAGGGTGGGGCCAAGCCTGTGTGTCCCCACTTAAAAGCCCACAGATGTTCCTAGGAAAAGTGAACAGAGCAAACAGCTTTAGGGTCTCTGCCCTAACCAGAGGCCTCTTTAATTTCCTCCATCTGCCTCTCCTATCTTCTTCCTTCCTCCCCTCCTCCATCCTTCTCTCTCATCATCCTTACTCCCAGTTTCATCACTCCACTTTGGCTCTTCACTAATCCTCCCTGCCTTCTCCAGTTACTACCTAATGACTTGGTCAATTCACTGTGTTATACAGACACGCCTTTGCCCTCTCCCCCCCCCCCCCCGAGGCCCTTTGGATTCTGTTTTGGCCAATCTGTTGTACACTCTTTATTTTAAAGTCTCAGCTAACGCCTATTCTTCCATCAACTGACCCCAGACCCACACTTTGAAACATTTAGTTGACATGTAGGCAAAGTTTTGGCCACCCAACCAGGCTAAGCCAAGTTGAGCAAGACAGATTGGAATTCCTCCAGAAGAGGGGACAAAAGAAATCAAACAGTGATGTGACCCTGAAAATTGCTTACCGTTTGGAATAACTTAGATCTTATCTTGGGGTATTGGGACCTTCCTGGTACCCCTGTAATGAAGGGTGATGTGATACTCTGCTCCATGTTTCACTGTAAGATGTGGTAAACGCTAAAGATTTGTTTTATTGTCTTCTAGAGACTAGAAATTCTCCTGTCTTGCTGCAGATGGCATCCTCTGCTGACTTTAAATCAGGATCAGGATCTGGTAACAATACAGTTAAATCTGAACCTGCCTTCTGGGCTCTGGAAGAATTTGGGCTCTTTCAATATAAGATGTGTCACTTGGGGAGACTTCCTTTCAAAGCCAATGTATATGTGGTGGGGGAGGGGGTGGAGGGAAGGGAGATTTCATTTGCCATCTCCTCTCATATCATACTATAAGCTTAGCCATGAATTGCCTTTTAGCTTTTGCATGAGACCGGTACAGTCTTACATAGTGTCAAGTGATCAGTATTTATTTTCTTCTTACCTTTCTCATTTCCCTTCCTTGTAATTCCAACCGTGACAATGCTAAGTAGATAGCCTGGAGCCTCTTGCGCAGAGATGTTCAGTAATGGGATAGTTATCATTATGGCCGATTTTAGAGGATTTTTTTTCTAAAAAAATGAAAGTACAGCTTGTACATAGAAAATGAAATGACTGAATATACACTGGGATTCATTTCTGGAACATACCTCTGGAGAGACTCGGATTTGGAATCAATATGTATACTTAGAGAGAGATGAAGGCCTTAAATCTCATAGGTTTCATGTTCACCAGAGCCTAGAAGTGGGTGAATCAGACAATTCCCATCTTCTCCAGCACTTCCTAAAGCCCCTAGGGTATATGGACTGTGGGTGGGACCTTCCTGTTTTCTTACTGGTCTTATACATTTCAGAAGCTGAGCTGTCCAATGTACCTCTGATTTTGTGGGTATGGAAACATCTTCCACCAATATTGATTTTATTTACTGTAGTATATTGAACAGATGCTGGCACGGGAGCCGGGAAGACCTGGGTTCAAATCATGCCTCTAGTTGGGAGTGGATAGCATGCCTTCAACCCCTGCCACTGGGGAGGCTGAGGATCCCTTAAGTCAGTCAATAAACCTTTATTAAACATTGGCTGTATACTAGGCCTGTGCTAAGTGCTGGAGATTAAAAAAAAAAAAAGACAAAAGATAGTCCCTGCCCTCAAGGAGTTCACAATCTAACAAGGGAGATATAAGCAAACAAATATGTACAAACAAGCTATGTACAGAATAAATAGGAAATGATTAATGGAGGGAAGGCACTAGAATTAAGAGGAACTGGGAAAGGCTTGAGATTTGAAGGAAGCCAGAGAATAGGAGTCAGAGAAAAGGGACCAGGACAGAGCCTTGGATACACCCACAGTTGTGAGGCTTGAAATGGATGATCAATCAGCAAGGAGTGGTCGAACAGGTAGGAGAAGAGCCAGACAAGAACAATGTCATGTAAACCCAGGAAGAAGGAATATCCAGTAGGACAGGGTGCTACCCGGTGTCAAAGGCTGCTGAGGCCTCAAGGAGGATGAGGATTGATTTCTTCATGGATTAGTGCATGTTTTCCACGATCTCAATCACAATCAGGCAAGAAAGTGCCAGAAAAAAAAAAAACCAACAACTCCTACTAGTTCTGGCATCTGTGCTCTATCTAGACCTTTTCCTGTCGGGGATGAGTAGTACGGAAGATCCCCAGGGTAGCGAGCATATCCCCAGGGTCTGATCAATCATGAGGGCTTCAGAGCTAATCTGAACATTCACAGTCATGGATTTCATCTCTTGCAGTGGTCAGTAATCTTAGAAATGTGTGCTGCTGCTAGCCAGAGACCAGGAGAGAGGGTATGGATGGCTCAACCCAAGCCTATCTCCACCACTAGAAAAGGAAGGTCCTGTGTGACCCTGGGCAAATCACTTAACCCCAATTGCCTAAAAAATAAAAATAAAAAAAAGAATTAAAAAAAAAGAATAATTTAAAAAAAAAAGAAAAGGAACCTCAATGTGCTGCTGATGACAGGTTGGGACCACCTTTTTCATATATGATGGACAGTAATAATAAGTGTTTATGTAACACTTTAAGGTTTCCAAAGCAGTTTACAAATGTTCTATGACTTGATTCTCCCAACAGCTCTATTATCCCCACTGTACAAATGCAGAAAGTGAAACTGATGGAGTTAAATGACTTGCCCAGGGTCACACAGCTATCAAGGGTCTGAGGTAAGATTTGAATTTAGGTCTTCCTGGCTTTAAGACCATTGCTTTATCCGCTGTACCACCTAATTATTCTGTTATAAGCAGTTTCTCTGTTTCTGACTTCTTTCATATAGGTATAGCCTGTCGTCATTCTATATTTAAGCTATCTTTTAGTTCTATGGTATTTTGATAGATGATAATACTTTAAAAAAATACTGTGTAGCTAATGAAAAATTAGATAAATTAATGTCTTCAGCTACTACGCTGTTCCAGCTACCTTGCAACTCAGCAGAGAGAAAGCGAACACTTGATTTTGCTCTACTGGACAGCCATAGCATAAAGTCAAAGCCCATTCAACAACAATGTGTCTTCCTCCAGAGTTAAAAAAAAAAGAATGTAACAGGCTTTAATCAGTTCCTGTCATTTCACCAATGGTAATACCTGTCAATAAATTAAGTTTTAGTTTTGCGACATGGAGAAAAATTTAATGTCATAGACTTCACTCCTAGCCTTGGCCATCTGCCATGGAAATTGGTCACAAGGAGAACTGGGCAAGAGAGTGTGAATGACTCAGTGCAAATTCATCCCCGGTCCTGCTAGAGTGGGAATAACCCAACTCATCCAAGTTTTTCTTGTAGACCTTCAGTGAAAGAGAATCTGTTGCTTCTCAAGACTTTGTGAGTGTTGTAACTCAAAGCAAATGACCTGTTATGGTGGCCCAGGAGGACCAGCCTCATATATAAAAAGAACAGGTCCTACTTACCATGGAGAATCCAAACTCTGCTCTAAAACAGACTTTCTCTTTCTTTTCTTGTGAGTGTCTCTCCCTTAAAAAGACCTTTAAACATCTCAAGGACCTTTAAAACACAGCTTGACCTAGCTTCATACCCCTGTTTTGTGTTTCTGAGTATAACTTATAAGGAAGCAATGTGTTGTAATGAGTAGGACGCTGGACTTAGAATTAAGAGACTTGAATTTCAAGTGTCATCTATGACACATATTGGCTATGTGACCTTGGATGAGGAATTTAACTCCTCAGTGTCCCGCCCAACTCTGAGACTGTAAATTGCAGGGTAGCTGGTAATCTGCATTGGTAGAGGAAGTTCCCTTGGCCCATGAGATCATGAGCCAGATATACAATGCCCTGATGATAAAAAGACAAAAAAAAAACCAAAAAAAAACACCCTGCCCTCAAGGAGCTTACATTCTATTGGGGGAGAAATAGCATGTGCACATGTAAGTAAATAAAATGGCATTTTTAGGGGGAAGCAGTAGCTGCTGGGTAGGAGGGGTGAAAAAAAGGGAGCTTTGAAAAGGAAACTAGGGATTCTAAGAAGGGGAGGAGAGGAGAGAGGACATTTGAAGTCATGGGAGCCCATCACAAAAGGGACAATGTATCCACAACACACTTTACCTTGTAATAATGAAAAATCAGTGACAGTGAAATCATACTAGGTAGTTATCTAGCCATTCCCATGGACTCAACAGTCCAAATAATTTTCCTAAATTGTCTCCTCTACCTTGGGTTTGTCATATGGAAGAAGGATTAGACTTTTCCCACTTGGTGCCAAAGGGCAGAATAAGGAGCCATGGGTGGAAGGTGAAAAGAGGTCAATTTAGGCTTGATGTCAGGGGAAAGTGTCTAAAAATGAGAACACTCACAAAGTGGAGCAGGCTGTGTTGGGAGGTAATAGATTCCCTCTCACAGAAGATCCATAAGAAGAGGTGAGATAACCACTTGCTGGCCAACCCAGTAGACAGGATTCTGATGGCCCCTACTGTCCTTTCCAACTCTGTGATTCTACAGTCAGGCCCAGGGTAAGGAAAGATGGGATGGAATCAAAGGTAATGGCAGAGGGAATTGCCTTAGCAAAAAGTTGGCCATACTTCCATGACTAGAAGGATATGAGAAAACATACCCAATGTCCAAAAAGTCTTAGTACAGTTTTCCTTCGAGACTTTAAAAATGAAAAAAAAAAAGATACTGCTGAGTTGAGAAATGGAAACCAATCACTGTCACTATCAGGACCTATCACTGTCATTGTCCTCCATGCAGAATATACTTATAACAAGGGAAGGAAATCTGGATGAGGTTCAAATCCAGTCACAGAGAGGGTAAGCGATTTTTCCAGGCTTATACAGTGAGTAAATATATGAAGCAGCATATCAGTTCAGATCTCCGCAACTCCAAGTCCAGCTATCAATCCACTAAACTTTTAGAAATCCTACACAAGTGGCACCCACATCATCCTGGGGGCCTTTCTTTGAAGAGCTGTTAGCAATGAGGTGGACTTACTACCTGTTTGACCTTGGGCCATCACTGGGCCTTAGTATCCTCATCCATAAAATGAGAGGGTTTGTCTAGATGACCATCAAAGGGCATTTCAACTCTGACTTGATGACCTTTGGGTCTCTTGACATTGTGCAGATACCAATGGAACAGGAACCATTGATCCTCACTACAAGACCAGCATACCTCCTTTTCCAATCACACATTTCTTCAATAATTTATATTGTGCTGCTTTTGTTGCACAGTTCCTCACTGGGCATCTGCTACAGCCCACTCACACCCATTCTGCATCTTTCATTTGCCTTTTGGGTGAACTGAAACCATTCATCAGAGACCATGGCATCTTCTGCTTCACAGACATACAGTAGCCCTGGAAGGAAACATTAGTGTTAAAGATTGGGTCGGGGCAAAGCTTCCAGTCATTCCAAGTACTATGTCATCTCCCCAAGGCAATCCACTGGGCTGGAGACCATGTCACATGAAGAACTGTTGAGAGAGCTGGGGGCGTTGACGCTGGAAGAGAGAACTTTATGACACCCAATAACCGTCTTAACTTATCTGAAGAATGACTGTGCACAAGAAGCAAACTTGTTCTGTGTTCCTTCAGAAAGAAAAATTTGGACCAATGAAACTTGAAATGAGACATCGTTCAGCTCAATAGAAGGAATGGTTCACAACAATTAGGGTGGTCCAACAAAATTAAGAACCACCTTGGAAAGTAATTGTGTTCGCAGATCTGGAAATGTTTAAACATAATCTGGCTGATAATCCATCAGGGTTCTTGAAATGGGGTTCTTCAAAGAGGGAAGCTTTTACAGATTTTCACAACCTGGCCCCACTTTCTCTTTCTAGCCTCTCATTGTGTGATACTCCCCTTCCTTCACTCTATGGATCCAGCCAGCTTGGATAACTTTCCTTCTGTTCTTCACACACAACACCCTATGTCTCATCTCTGTGCCTTTCCAATGGCCATCTCCTGCTTACCTCTGCCTCATAAAAAACCCTCTCTTCCTTCAAGACAAACTTCAAATCACTCTTTCTCCATGAAACCTTTCCCAATCCCCTCTCCAACTACCAGTGCCTTCTCTAACAATCTTGTA
>NW_020954652.1:1260801-1260897 GCF_900497805.2 Vombatus ursinus | reverse complement strand
ATAGATAGATAGATAGATAGATAGATAGATAGATAGATGATAGATATAGATAGATAGATAGGTAGATGATAGATATAGATAGATAGATGGATGGAC
>NW_020954652.1:1257750-1260770 GCF_900497805.2 Vombatus ursinus | reverse complement strand
GATGGATGGATGGATGGATGGATGGATGGATAGATGGATGGATAAATGGATAGATAGATGGATAGATAGATAGATAGATAGATTAGATAGATAGATTAGATAGATATTTGTCTCTATACATAGTATTTCTCCCACTCAACCCCAAGAGAATGTTAACTCCCAGAGAGTATGACTTGTTTTATTTGTTATGTCTGTATCCCTAGTATTTGCTCAGTGCCTGGCACATAAGAGTTTCTTAATAAATGCTTGCTAATTGTTTGAGAGTTAGACTAGACAAGCTCTATGCACAATGACAGCTGACATTCATCCAGCATCTTTAAGGCTTACAAAATACTTTATATATTCATCTCATTTGATCTATTACTCCCAATTTGCAAATGGAGAACCCAAGACCTGAAGAGGTTATGTGATTTGCCCACAGACAGTGTCAGAGGGAGGATTTGAAGCCACATTTTTCTTGACTCTGAAATCAGCACCCTAACGATTATGGTATGGCCCAAGCCATACCCTCTCCTCTCTTTTAAAATCCTATGAATCTCTGATTCTCTGACATGCTTTGTATTGTGCTAAGTGTTGGGAGAAATATAAAGAGGAATAAAATATAGCCCCTGCTTTCAAGGATCTTAAAATGTAGTCATCTGTGTTGTCCAAGTGAGTAATTTCCATTCCTGTCATAGATTGGTCCTCATCTGACTCCATGATTTTCCCAAGAGACCCAGAAGACCTGGGCTCTGGTCTTGACCACCATTTAAGCTCCTTGACTTTGGGCAACCCATCTAATATATTGGAACTTCAGTTTGAGCATCAGTGAAGTGATGGTTGAACAAGACTTCCAAGGTGCTTTTCTAGCTCTATGAAATTATGATTTCTGTCTTTTCATCAAGAAGGCTCTCAACATCGGGATGGGTGTAAAGGTTCTTCTCATTGAATTAGGTTTAATTCAATTCAACAAGCATTTGTTTAAGTCCCTATTTCTATGTCCCAACTCAGTGCCTTTGCATAGGTTACCCTAAATAGATAAAAATGCATTTCCCCCTCACCTCCATTTCTTAGAATCCTTGTTTTCCTTCAAGCCTCAGTTCAGGTACCACCTCTTCCAGGAAGCCTGTGCTGATCCTTCTTCTCTCTCCTTCTTCAAATACTATATATTTATTTACTTAAATGTATTCACCCTAGTAGAGTGCAAACCCTTCAGCAGCTATCACGTTTGGTCTTTTGATATTTCCCAGCTTGCTTCAGTCATGAACCTCTACTCAGACCATCACCTCAATCTCCACTTTTTTTCTTTGTCCCTAGGTCCCTTGGCTCTAATAGATCACCTTTTGCCTAAACTTTCCAAAGCCCAGGACTCTATATCACTTTCTACCCACTCCATGATGTACTTGAACCCATCCACACGATTTCCAGCTCTTCTTTATGTATTACCTTCCTCTGTTAGCATGTAAATTCCTTGAGGGTAGAGATTATTTTGCCTCCTTGTGTTCATATCCCTGGAACTTATCACAGTGCCTGGAATATAGTAATTTTTAATAAATACTCTATCTATCTATCTCTATCATCTATCCATCTAAATCTCTTATTTCTTTCCTCTGTCTCTATTATCTATCCATCTTTATTCATCTATTATCTATCTATATAGCTCTATCCATCATCTATCTCTCCATACCTCTTTCTTTCTATCATCTATCTCTATTTCTCCATTCATATATCCTCTTTCTCTCTCTCCATTTCTGTGTCTCTCTGTGTGTGTCTTTGTGTATGTGCCTGTGTGTCTCTCTCTGTCTCTGTGTTTCTCTGTCTCTGTATCTGTCTTTCTGTTTCTCCCCACCCCCATCCCTGCACCCCGACCTCTCATCTTTCTAGTAGAATGTAAGCTCCTATAAGGCAGGAACTGTGTTCCTTGTTTGTATTTGCATCCCTAGTGCTTAGCTATCTTTGTATCCCCCATTCCTTGGCCAGTCTGGCTGGAATGAAGAGTCTGTAGAAAAAGATTAATGGAAAATAAGTGTGGAAAGATGAGCTGGAGCCACACTGTAAAGAATTATAAATGTCAAACAGTTGGGTTTGTATTTTATTCTAGATGTACTAATTCATGACTCTATACCAGGAGAGGGAGAGAGTTAGATCTCTGCTTTGGAAGGATTAGTTTGCTAGCCATGTCCAAATATAGATTGGGAACTGGAAAGATTAGAAGCAGGGAATCACATTGGGAGGCTATTATAATAGCTTTTGGTGATCAGAGTTTGGATTTGAGTTGTGGTCATGTGAGAGAGAAAAACAAAATGGAATAGATTCAAGATATTTTGTGAAAAATTATGGCACATTAATGGAATGGAATGTTACTGTGCTGTAAAACAAATGATGACTATTGTGAAGATGGAGAAGTATGGAAAGACTTACATGAATTGATGCAAAGTGAAGTAAATAGAACCAAGAAACAATTAAAAAACACAACCCAACTACAAAACAATCCAAAATGACTGTTGCAAAATTGCAAACAACAATTTTGGCCCCAAAGAAGAGATATGAAAAAATACCTACCCCCCCTTTTGTAAAAGGGGAGGGACAATGAGTGTAGAACATTAGATATGTTGGGGGGGTTTTTGATGTATTAATCAAACTCCTAGGAGGGAATTAGGTTTAGGGATACAGGGGGGAATTATGTGGTATAAAAACAAAAGTTTTTTTTAATTTTTAAATAAAATTTGTAGAGTTAGAATTGACAAGATGGCAATTAATTGGATGAGGGGGTAAGTGAAAGAGAAGGGTGAAGATGATGCAGAAGTTTAAAATGTTGGTGATTGAAAGGATAGTGATGCCCTCAACAGAAATAAGAGTGAATAGATAAAGCATTTATTAAGTGCTTACTATGTTCCAGGTTCTATGCTAAGCACAAGGGATAAGCCTGCAAAACTAGACAGAAAGAAAAGGAAGGAAGGAAGGAAAGAAAGAAGGAAAGAGAAGGAAGGAAAGAAAGAAAAGAAAGAAAGAAAGAAAGAAAGAAAGAAAGAAAGAAAGAA
>NW_020954652.1:1257670-1257740 GCF_900497805.2 Vombatus ursinus | reverse complement strand
AAAGAAAGAAAGAAAGAAAGAAAGAAAGAAAGAAAGAAGGAAAGAGGGAAAGAGGGAAAGAGGGAAAGAG
>NW_020954652.1:1247529-1257597 GCF_900497805.2 Vombatus ursinus | reverse complement strand
AAAGAAAGAAAGAAAGAAAGAAAGAAAGAAAGAAAGAAAGAACCATGTTATAATGGAATTCTATCCTTATAAATTAATTGAAAAATAAAAAAGACAATTGAATACATTATATGTCTTTCATCCAGAACCTTAGAGCCAGTTGGTGAATTAAGATCACTGTTAGAGCCAGCTTTCATTGGGGGTCTCAAGGACTTAGCTACGACAGGGTTGGCAGAGTCAAACCAGAGCCATTTAAATAAAGTCATCTGGCCACCCCACACTGGTTTTACCATTTCTGGCTGGAAAAGAGGCACAAAAAGTGTTAGGTCACAGCATTTCCTGAGAGATTTTGATGGACACTGTTAAATAGTCAAGTCTCCAAATGGTTGTCTAAATAGAACTTTCCATCACTCAACGGCTACACAAAATCTCTGCAGGGGCAATCAAAACTGAAGCTTATGGCCCTGACTCCTAGGCCTTCAACGCTTCTGTCTGTAGTTTGTAGGAATGTGGGGATCTGGTCCAAGCAAGGTGGGGTACCAGTAACGATCTTTTACAAAAGATCAGACAAAGCAGTGAGTGAACAGACCAAGCATGGTGCCTTTTTCCTTATTATATATGGGTTGGAGTGGATGTACCTTCTGTAGGGTCTGGGTGGCTATCTTGGGGGATGGGCAGCTGCTTTGATGATCGATATTCTATAGGGGAATTCTCCTCCTTCACTAGTTTCTGATACTAGATTTTGCGCAGTTCCTTCCCTGCCCCACCACACACCCCCAAATGGACAGCAAAGTCCCAGTCAGAGGATGATCTAAGGCAATGCCTTAGAGCTTGCAAGCCCTGCCTCTGACACTCCTGGGTCAAGTCATTTGTCTTCTCAGTACACTAGAGAGCTCTAAGACTGTAAGGTGCCAAGTCTGTATTGATGAGTTTCCTCATCTGGAAGTTACCTACACCAATGAAATCCTAAGTCCAGCCCCTATTCCTATCCTTCATCCAGTACTGAGAAAGGAGCTATTCTTCTGAGCCCACAGGGGCTGCAGCATGCCCCAGCCCCTGTTCCATACCCAGCCATATAGTACGGACTGGGTTCAGTCCTGGTGAGCCAGGTTCTCATAAGAGAGCTAAGGCTCCTCCTTCTTAGACTCATTGGCTCATTAAATCCCCCAAATACAAAAAGGACGAAGGAATCTAGGTCCCTGGCATAAACCTTCCTAGCTAAGTTCAGCTTCCATGTGGGGTGGGGCAGGGAGGGCTTCTTGATATCAGGATAGAGAAGAAACCCCCTTCCTCACCTTCCACTGGAGTCACATGATGCTACCAGGAAAGTTGAGGTCAAAAAAGACAGCCTTTTGTACATTTACTAAATCACCAGCTCCCTCTGTCTGATTCTTCATTATCTCTTATTGCAAAACCCTCAGGATTGAGTCATGCATGACCAAAGGCTGCCGGCCCTTCCCCATCCCATGCCTCCCCCGCCTTCCTCAAGTTTCTACATGTTTTCCCAGACCAGGAAAGACTACTTTAAACATGCTCTATAAAAGGGACCTTTAGACTAATTCAACCTCATTACATCCATATTTATGTTACCCTCTGATAGGTTAACCACATACCAGTATCCTTAGTGCCTTTGATACCTGTACTTTCTCTTTTAGGCTGCCTTATATTTGCTAAGATTCAATGAAAAAACCCTTCTACGTTCTGGAGTCCAGTCACTGAAATGTAATATCAATTGTCCTTTGGAGAAATGGTACAGAGTAAGTGGACTGAACTTTCCTAGGAATAAATCTGGTCTACGCTCTAAGCCATAAGGCATAAAGCAGGGCCCAAAGATAATACTTAAAGATTTAAAGAAAATACTTAGCAATATTTGTCCCCAAAACCCAACTCATTAATCATACATGGTTATTTTAACTTTTACGTGATGTATGAGACCTTGGCTAAGGGTCATCAGACATCAAACATGCAACAGTGAATGATTTTTCCAAGGCACAAATCAATTTGACCTCTACCCTATTTCAGGCCTTCATCATCTCTTAGCTAGGCCTCTGTAATGGTGTCTAGACTTGTCTCCCTTACTCCATTCACTCTCCTCTCCCATCCATCCTCCACAAATCTGTTATTTAGAAACTAATATTCCTAAAACACAGACCAGGCCATGCCACTCCTTTACCCAAAAATCTTTAGTGGCTCTCTAAGATGAGCTATGGCGGGCAGGGTTACCCGAGATGGACAGATTATAGTGGAGAGCTCAGACAAAAGGTAATCCACTGGAGTAGGAAAAGGCAAACCACTCCAGTATCTTTGTGGAGAAGACCCTGTGGACAGTATTGGTGTGCTATGGTCCATAGTACAAGAGTTGGACACAACTGAATAACTGAACAGCAACAGCACAAGGACTGTTTGGTTTTTGTATTTGTTTCTCCAGCACGGAATACAGTGTCTGCACATAGTCAACATTCTTAATAAATGCTTATTGAATGAATGAATAAATGAAGTGACTTCAAAGGTAACCTTAGATAGTTAGTATCCATAGGCTGTAGATTTGTCCAAGCTAAAAAAAGTTTCTGAAAAGAGTAAATGATAATATTTGACATTTCTATAATACTTTAAGATTTGCAAAGTATAATATATGTACATATACATATATAAAATATGTGCATGTGTGTGTACATACATACAATTTGATCTTTGCAACAACCCTGACGTAGGTGTTATTATCTTCATCTTACAGATGAGAAAACTGAGGCAGGAAGCAGTTAAGTGACTTGTCCAGGGTCATACAGCCAGTAAGTATTTGAGGCAGGATGTGAACTCAGGTCTTCTCAACTCCAAGTCCAGCATTCTATCCAAGTGCCCCCAAACTGCCTCTTTCAATTCAATGTCTTTGGGGTGTTATTACTGATGGGAAGTATTTGATCCCACAGGCTGACGGGCAAAGTGCCCACATCTACATGCACATGATCACAGGAACATGCCGTCTATGAGTCATACTGCTTTCGTCAAAGGGCAAAGTTGCTTCAGAAAACCGCCTTTCAATCAAAGCTGCTGTAGTATGCCTCCTGACCATTTCAAGGACATTCCCCTGTTCCCCATGTTCAAACTCCATTTAAAAAATTCTCCATTTCCTCTTCCTTTCTTCCTCCTATGCCTCCTGTGCCTTCCTCATCTCTGGGGCTGTAGGAAGAGCAAGGATGTTATGTTCCTCAAACCCTTACTCTGCCTTCTGACTTACCACTGCTTTCCGAAACCCATGAACAGCAAACTACATGTCAGGTGCTGTGCTAAGAGGGAGAGAGGGGGACAGAAAGAAAGACAAAAATATGGTCTCTGCCTTCAAGGAGCTCACACATGACTGAGTGCTTAGAAAACATACAAAGAGCACATGAAGGTGATCTGAGAATGGACAAAGGGACCAGGAGATGCCTCCCGCAGAAGGTGGGAAAAGAGCTGAGCTGGGAAGGCAGAGTGGGAAGGCATCTCAGACATGGCAAATGGTCAGTGCAAAAGAAAGGAGACGTGTGCTTAAATTTCTATTCCCAATCTGCCTTGGCCTATGATTTATAATCACACCTCTCTTTTTCTAGGAGAAGGTTATCCTGTAAGCTACGTAATCTCAGAGTCAGAAGGGACCTTATAGGTCCTTTAGAGCCACCTGTGCTTAACCATACAACCCCTCTACCACATTTCTGACAGGCTGGGGTTGTCCAGCTTCGGCTTGAACCCTTCCTCTGAGGAAGACTTCACCACTTTGTAAGGAATCCCTTTTATTCTACTTGGGGATGATGGAAATTCTTTTGAAGTTTTTTTTAACAAATTTATTGATATCAAGCCTAAAGATATTTCTTTTCAGCTTCCACCCATGGCTTTTGGTTCTGCCCTCTGGGGTCAAAAAGAGAAAGCTTAATCCTTCTTATGGTCCCTCCAATATTTGAACAGTTGACCCACCAAAGTCTTCTCTTATCCAGACTAAATATTTCCAATTCCTTCAAATGATCTTCACATGTCATATTTTCAAGGTCCTTCATCATCCTACTTGCCCTCTACTTGGCATGTTCCAGCTTATCAATAACCTTCCCTTCTTGTGCACCCCACTACTTCCTCCAGATAACACTCTGGAATGGGTACTCTCTATTACTCTCTCAGGTTCTCATATACATTCACCCTGTGGCTCCAACCCTTCATAGATAGTGTCAGCTTCTCATGTTGGTCTAGAAAGTATCTGTACCTTCAAATCAAATCTGGTTATGTCAAAGCCCCCCACCTACTGCCACTCTTATCCACCAGAGGGCACTGGGGTTCTTTGAGCCACCTCTATCAATGTCAGCATTTCAGAAAAGCGTTTAATCAAGGTAAAATAAATATTAATTCCAAACTCTAATCCACTTTGCACATTCCCAGATCCTCTCATCATACCACCACCCACCCCAAGTGGCAGGCAGGGCTCATTAATCCTACCTAGCTAAGAGCAAAAAGTAGCTTCCACACATGAAACTCACCCCCCAAAAAATTCATTGATCAGTTTCATAACAATACAACACAGAAACTCAGAGTATATTCAGTGGACAGGTGTATGGGGTCTTCTGAAGATGGCACGGTTTGAGTAAGCGGGCTCCTCGTATCTCCATGCCTCAGTCTCCAGCTCTGCTTCATGGCTTGCTAACAGATTCCTTTATTTAATTGCATTTTTATGCTTTTAACACTGGAAATGTACAAAAGGGCTCTCTTCACGACACATAAGTTGCCTGGATATCACACAGGCTCTCCATGGGACAAGGTGAGAGGGATTTCCGGGTCATTGTAAGTTTGTTTTCCATTTCTCCACTATCTCTCCCCACGTTCTAACTCCAGTTTTTAAATTCCCCCATTTCCCCTTCCTGGGTTACCCCTGCCTCTTGTGCCTTCATCATCGCTGGCACTGTACAGGAAGGGCAGGGGGGTTACATTCCTCAAATATGACACATGGAAATGAACATAATACTGCAACTGTGGCCTAAACCAGAGGAATATCACTGACGCAAAATTCCCACTGCCTGTTGGAGATGATGGCTCAGCCCATTACCCCCTCCAAGTTCTCCAACAGGGACCATGGAGACTTCAAAGTAGCAGCGACAATTGGAGCAGATCTCTGAGGAACTGGCTCCATTCCAATGCTCATCTAAATTCTAGCAGTAGCTTTAATCAGCTAAAAGCACTGTCCTCCCTACTGAGAACATTCTGAGTCCATCAAACACTTTTGGCAGAGCAAGGAGAGGATCTCTTAAGAGGCCCTGGCCCAGGGCAAAGTGTTCATGAACCTTTAGCTAGTGATGTGCTGGTAAATGTTTAACAAATATCTCTCTGAAAAGCACAATACACTTTTACATTTAACCTTCATTTTTAACATTTTCTCCATCACTTTCTAGAGTCTAGACAATTAACAAAACAACCAAGCAAGCCCAGTTTTGTGAGTTACCATTTCTGAAGTATTAATAGTTACATCTCCTTGAATACTCAAATATTCACAATGAATATTTAACAATAGGTTTTTGCAAGCCTGTTTGAGCTGACTCTATCATACCCCTGCCTGTAGCCCAAACTGTTTTCCATAGCCCAGACCACAGGGGCCTCCATTATATTCTGTCTAATAGGGACAGCCTTCACAATATATTACCCCCTGCCTTATAGAAAATAGTCCCATTGGGCAATATAGAAGGATTTCTGAACAGTTCAAGACTTTTGGTACCAATCTCCCCCAACCCTCAAGTCTGAGATGGCCAACAAATGAATTATCTGATGCCAGTAAGGGCAATGAACCTTGGCAGAATTAAATACAGTTCAATTCATGATCATATTAAATGCCTACACCGTGCCAGTCATAATGCTAGGCGATAGGGATGCAAAGACAAAAATGAATTGTCCCTGCCCTAGAGGATCTTTCATTCTACTGGGGGAAAAATCAATACACAAGCAAGTAAAATAAAAAATAGGCAAGGTGAATGTGCAGTATTTGGGAGAGGAAGAGGGAAGTACTAACCACTGTGAATAGAAAACACAAAAGACTTCCTACAGGTGATAACACAAGAGCTGACATTTGAAGAGCTCTTGGATTCCCAAAGACAGAGGACAAGACCAAGAGCATTTCTCATTCAGAGAGCTGGTGGCCTTGGGCAATTCTGAGTAATCTTATCCTTTGTCTATTCCAATATCTATAATCTTTTGTTTCATTGGAAATGGGGAAAATTGCTTAGCACATGGTCTAGATCTTCTTTTTAGCTCTGATTGTATGGAATTTGCTAGTTCCCTCTTGACTCTGTGTCATGACTTAGCATGGGATATTTCTGCCTTATTAAATCAATATTTGGTTAGATAGACCTCTCCAGTCTATGATGAACTAGCCCGAGGAGACATAGCTATCCATTTTGGCAGATGATGGATATAGTGGATCAAGTACTGGCTTTGGAGTCAGGAAGACCCATGATCAAGTCCTAATTCAGACGCTTGCTAGCCGTGTTACCTTGGGCAAGTCATTTAGCCACTCTATGGCTTAGTTTCCTAGTCTATAAAATGAGGGGGTAGGACTTGATGACATCCAAAGTCCCTTCATCTCCAAGTCTATAATCCTATGATCAACTCATGCTCATCTCGCAATATATAAAGGAAGTCCTTTCAGTGGACACCAGTACTGTATGTAACATTGTGGGAGACTGATGCAACCCTTCCCTGTTCCTGCCCCATGCTGGTTGCACCTTGTAAGGTAGTCAGTTCAGCTTGGATCAGGGTAGAGGGAGCCAGGACTAACACACCCCTACTAGTCACTCAGGCACCAGCCTGACAGCCACCATGTATAATAGGTTTTGCAACTCCCTCTTTTCCACTCATCCCCATATTGACCAATCTTCACATCTCTTGTATTTTTATACCTATTTCTGACCTTCCAAGTAAAGCCACCTGAAGTTGAGATGTGTAACTTAATGCAGGTCGCAGAAGCCTCTGAAAACTTTGTTAACTCAAGAGAGGAAGTACTCAAAAAATATCAGGTATTCAAAATATCCAATAGGCAGTTGCTCATGCAGTACTGGAGCTCAGGAGAAAGAATAAGCCTAGATATATAGATCTGGGAGTCAATGACATAGAGATGATGATTGAACCCATGGAAACTGATGAGATCATGAAGTTATTATTGTGAGAGGAGACAAGAGTGTCCAAGAAAGAGCCTTCAGGTACACCTAGAGTTAAGGGGTAGAATATGGTGATGAACAAATGAAGGAGACTAAGATGAGGCAGTTACGTAAAGTGAGAAAAACAAATGTCTTGAAAACCCATAGGGAAGAAAGAAACTAGGATCAAAGGATGGTCAACAGAGTCAAATGCTTCAGGAAGGTTGAAAATGATTGGGACTGAGAAGAGGCCCTCAGCTTTGGCCAGTGAGGGGTTATTGGTATCTTTGGAGAGTACACCTTCAGGTAAATAATGAGGTGGAAACCAAATTACAAAGGACTGAAGAATGGGAGAGCAGGAAATGAAGGCAATGAGAGGTAAGATAGGCTTTTCTAAGAGTTTGGATGTGAGAGAGAAAAGATGGGAAATAGTAGTTCGGGGGCATGTAATCTATTTCCAGATTTTTTTTAAAATATTACTAATATTACTTTACATATTTAACAAATACTTTATCCCTAACAAATAGTACAAAAATATCCAGTTCAAAATTATCATGCCTGCCTCTCAAGACTGCTGTAAAGAAAACACTTTGCAGATCACCGCAGACCTTAAGGTGCCATATAAAAAATTTAATTATCATCATTACATTGTGGCAGCTGTTTTTAATATCATTTTGGTTGTGATTTCATTTGTGATTTCATTGATGCTAGAATTTCTTTTGGGAGGACATTCTCAATCAATTTAGATCAACAACTGCTCTGCTACTTATAGGTTTAGAGAATTGCTTAAGGTAAGGAGATGTCAAGTGACTTGCCCAAGAACTCAGCCAGTTGGTGTCTGGGGTGGGATTTGAACCAGGTCTTCCTGACTCCAAAGCTGGCTCACCCTCACACCACACTTGCCTCCATATGTATCATTATCATTGTTGTTATTTTATTCTGGTCATCATTTTTAATGGAAATCTGATACTAAATGTACTGAGACATGTAGCTTTCCTATTATTTTTCTCTTATCTTCAGTGTTTTACAAACTATTGCACAGGTGGAAAAACATGACTGATTTTGATAATTAAATAAAAGCATTGGAATGTATGTTCATCTTTTATGAGTTCACTGAAAGCAAGATGCTGAAAGCATCTTTGGGACAACACCAGTAGCAGGCAGGATCATTCTGGTCCCATATAGTCATGATTCTTTCCACTAGGTCCCTATAATTTTGGAAGCTTCTCATTCTACATAGTTTGAATGTTTATTATGGAGACATCTATTTAAAAACCACTTTTTCTTAAATATTTGTGTGTCAAAGTTATGTCCAGTTAATTATGAGCAAAAGTTCTGTCTGTGATTGTTATCATTACTGTTATTGTTATTATTATTATTTCATTCTCATATTATTCTAATAAATCTCATTCATATTATTTCATTCTCAAATTATTCTCATAATTCTCATTCAAATTATTTCATTCTCATAGAATGGAGGTCAGAAAAAATATTCCTGGAACAAATCCCTATCTCGCTATTTATTCCTCCTTTATATTTAAAGTTCTGTGGACTATTACACAGGCAGATAAAATAGCTGCTCTTGGTAATTGAATAAAAGTATTAGGATTTGTTTTTAACCCATGGGATCTGATGATAATATCAAGTGGGTGGAGAGAAGAAGGCAAGAGGGTCCAAAACAGAGCCTTGGGGTACACCCATAGTTAGAGGATAGAATATGGTGATAATCAAGCAAAGAACAAGAAAGGACCATCGACAGGTAGGTGAGTTCCCCAAGATTCAACTTCTGTAGACCCACTTACAGCATCCTCAGTGTAACTCCAGAAGTAGACAGGATAATGGGGATATTGACCTCATTTCCCATACCATCTTCAATTCTTTTTTTTTTCTTTTTTCTTTTTTTTTGGCTAGGCAATGGGGTTAAGTGACTTGCCCAGGGTCACACAGCTAGTAAGTGTTATGTCTCTGAGACTGGATTTGAACTCAGGTCCTCCTGAATCCAGGGCCAGTGCTCTATCCACTGCGCCACCTAGCTGCCCCCACATCTTCAATTCTTCTGCGTGATTTCTATCTTTTGAAGGTCTTTTATTCCATACAGTTTAAATGTAATAAGTATTTGCCCTCCAGACCCAGAATTTGACCCCTTATATTACACTGTCTCTACAGCATTACTATCATCATTATACATACAGCTAAGTGGTTCAGTGGAGACAACACTGGGCTTAGAATCAGGAAATCCTGAGTTTAAATCTTACCTTTTATTTATTTGACCATGTTTCCTCATCTATAAAATGGGGATAATAATAACACCTATCTCCCAAGGTTGTTTTGAGGATCAAATGAGATAATATTTGTAAAGCACTTTGCAAACCATAAGTGTGTGTGTATAAATATGCATACATATATATATACACACATCTATATACATATAAATGTATATATGTTTCTATTCAGTCATTTCTGATTCTTCATGACCCCATTTGAGGTCCTCTTGGCAAAGACACTGGAATAGTTTGCCATTTACTTCTCCAGCTCATTTTACAGATGGGGAAACTGAGGCAAACAGGGTTAAGTGACTTGCCCAGGGTCACAAACAAGTAAATGTCTGATGCTGGATTTGAACTCAGAAAGATGAGTCTTCCTGATTCTGGGCCCAGCACTTTATCCATGGTGCCATCTAGCTGTGATCAATCGGTCAATCTATCTACATATATACACATATGTATAAATGCATACATATGCAGATATATGCGTGTACATACACATATTGCTAGTATTGTTAGCTATTATTAATATATGATAGCTCTTATTGTTATAATTATCTCTGAATAAATGGGGTCCAAATATTTAGGCTTTGCCTTACTTAGAATCCAGAACTCTCTCTTACTTAGAATCAAACCCAAAACGATCTCTCTTTTCAAACTCAACCCTTGACAGGTCCAAACTGATG
>NW_020954652.1:1234590-1247470 GCF_900497805.2 Vombatus ursinus | reverse complement strand
CTGGGCAAGTCACTTAACCCCATTGCCTAGCCAAAAAAAAAAAAAAATACAATATGAGGGAAATAAAAGGTCAGATTTTTATCATGCCCCCCCCCAAGTATTGACCATTTTTTAGGGGTAGAAGTAGTTCGATTTCAGCAACTTGAGGAGATTCCTGGTGAGAAATTCTCTCCACCAACCAAGATCGGCACTTACAGAGAGTGGCCGGGGGAAATGAGAGGTTAAGTGACTTGTCTAGGGTCACTCAGCTGGCAGGAGTGAGAGGCAGCACCTAGGTCATCCTTATTCCAAGGTTGGCCCATGCTGCCTCTCCTTTAATTGGTAACAGCCATTAACAACCAGTGAATAATAGAAATTATCTGATCTTTAAAAAAAAAATAAAGCTGTCCTGGAATCTGGAGTCATTTCCCTGAGGCCTTTTTCATAAACAAATATCTAGAAAGGTATCTAAGAAGGGAGAAGGCTAGTTCCTCATTTCAGCAGCTCATCGAGGTTGCTTGCATTCGGCAAAGCAGCAAACTCTGTATCTGTGGTAGAGCCGGTTACCTGTGGCGAGTGCCTGGCAGCTCATTCTTTGGATCTGAAAACTTTCCTCGGGCCATCAGGAGACACCAGGGCTGGCGGCATGCTCTGAGTGTGCCCACCAGGCAGGTATTTAAGTCAGGGTGATCAGGCGGGTAATCTGTTTCTCCTGTTGACAATTTCCTATTATATATAGTCTGAACCTTTTCCTTAGGGCTGTAGTTAGGTGTGGTCACTTGCTATAGACCCAGCTTAAGGCTTGGTGAATCATTAACTCATGTAGCTCGCCTTATGGGACAGAGAGACAGCTTCTCTCTCGGAGTACTATAGTGTCCATGTTTGTGTTCTTTCAGGTTATGGATCAACAAGGTAGGTGAATTTTATTTTTTTTGATCTTGTTATTGGATTGCTCTTTTCTGCAAACCTTGAGGGGAGAATCTCTGGGCAACAGCTGAGAAAATCAGATTGATTCTATTGACTTTCAGATGCGCTGTCAGAGTCCCGGTTGGTTTCAAATGCCCTGCTTCTCCTTGGTGCACCACGGAGACTTGGAAAGAGCCCTGCAGAAGAAGGAGCAGCCCTCTCAGCTGAGCCCCACACCCCTCAACCTGAGACTTGATTTATTTTCTAATAGGTCCATATGACCCTTTCAGGGGCAATAGATGGGTGCCTCTCCAGAAGCCTTCCAGCTGAGGAAGGATTATAGCATCATAGCTCTTGAATTAGGAGGTACCATCTTGTTACAGAGTAGTAGAGCTGACAGCTATGTTAAAGGTCCTACAGCCCAACCTCCTCATTTTACAAAGGAGGAAACTGAGGTCCAAGGAGATGGAGTGAATAGCCCAGGATCACACAGCTAGTGAGTATCTGGAACAAGGTCTTTCTGGCTGAATCCTGCTCTCTCTGCTGTCTCATTTTACAGATGAGGAAACTGAGGCCCATGGAGGCTAACTGACTTGCTCTGTGTAATAGAAATATTATGTTAGAGACAGGATATGAAGCCAGGTACTCTGACTCCAAAGGCAGTATTCCTTTCATTATAACATGTTGCCTTCCAGGCAAAGGAGTAAGAGAGAAAGGTGGATTTCCATGGAAGATATAGGAGTGACTAGTTTTTTGTTGTTGTTCAGTCACGTCTGACTCTTTGTGATCTCATTCAGGGTTTTCTTGGCAAAGATACTGGAGTGGTTTGCCATTTCCTTCTCTAGCTTATTTGACAGATGAGGAAACTGAGTCAACCAGGGTTAAGTGATTTGTCCAGAGTGATACAGCTAGTAAGTATCTGAGACCAGATTTGAACTCGGGTCTTCCTTTCTCCAGGCCCAGTGCTCTATCCACCGTGCCAACCTAGTTGTCTATGTGACTACTATACCAGTAGATATGGTATTTCAGCTTTTTGGGGGGGGGGGAACCTATGATTTCAATGATGTGCAGAACTCCCCTGAATCAATCAACAAAATTGGTTCATTACCCACTATGTGCCAGTCCACTGCAGATGAAAAAACAAAAATGAAATGCCCTTGCCCCTCAGGAAGCTTCTATTCTAAGGAAATGTTCTGAACTCTCAATTCTAAAACTTCTTCCACTGATACAGATCAATATCTTATCTAAAAATCAGAGATTTTCAGAAAGTATTGTCTAGATAGAACTTCTTAAACTTTTCCCACTCAAGATCCCTATCAGAGCTTCTTGAACTGTAGGTCACAACCCACAGTTTAGGAAGCAGCAGGGCACCAAGCGATAGGGATGGCTAGGTGGTGAAGTGGTAAGAGTACCTAAGCCTAGAGTCAGAAAGGCTCGCCTTCATGAGTTCAAACCCAGCCTCAGACACTTAACGAGCTGTGTGACCTTGGGCAAATCACTTAACCCTGTTTGCCTCAGTTCCCTCATCTGTAAGATGAAGGGGTTGTACTCAGTGGCCTTTAAGGTCCCCTCCGGCTTGAAAAAGTCAATGATCTAAATTCTTTACCACATACTATCAATATCCCAAAGCATCACCATCTCTTCTCTCCAATAAAGGAAAGGATTTTGTCTGGACTTGGAATCCCAAATCTTAGGTTCTGGCCATAGCTCAGTCACTTGCTAATAGTTTGGCCTGGAGAAAATCACTCAGCCTACCTGAGCCTCAGTTTCCCTCTATGTTAATAATGGGGATGGACCCAACAACTCCTTCATAGGATTGTAGACAAAGTGGGAAGGTATCTCAGAGATCATCTAGTCCAATTTCCTCATTCTTCACATGAAGATGTGAAACCCCAAGAGATAAAACGACTTGTCCAAAGTCACATAGTCACTGGCTGATCTGAGCTTTAAACACTGGTCCCTCTGACCCCAAATTCAGCATATTTCAGACTGAACTCCCAGGCCCAAGACTCAATGTCTGGGTTTTTTGTTTCTTTTTTTGCTTTTTTTGGTTTGGTTTTGTTTTAATACGCAATAACCATTCCCTTTAAGGCAAAAATAGGCAGTTAAGACAAGCCCGGGCACTCAGGGTATTAGCACTCCTATTCGGTAAACAAATTTGGAAAAACAAAACTGAACAAGACGTGAAGCCTAAATAAATAAGCCGAATGCCTTTGGCATTATCTGTGTGGAGAATGTGGACAAGCAGACAAAGGTGGAAAAGTATGAAGTTTCTGGGGAGGGAATCTACAGGAAAGCATTTCTGCTCTGAAATCTAGCCGTTTCCTCATAAAGAGAGCAGGGTCCTTTCCCATCTCTTAATGGAATCATCAAGTTTTCAAAAACTAATATTTACACACTCTGCGTGTTTCTTTTGATGGTCGGAATGGGAAGAAGTTGCTGTCATTTTCAATCGCTCCCTCAAGACCTATGTGGGTGCAAATGAAAAATAGGGAATATGAATGTTTTTTACCTTCTTTGTTTCCACACTTCCACCCACCAAAGGGTATATGTACGTGTACATGTCGATATACATGTATACATATGTGTGTGTGTATATATATATATATACAAACACACACACACACAAAGGTACATAGATATCTATAAATGGAAGGTACATAGAAGCTAGGTGGTGCCATAGTGCATAGCACGCCAGGCTGAGGAGTCAGGCAGACTTCTCATCCTGAGTTCAAATCTGACCTAGACACTTCCTAGCTATGTGACCCTGGCAAAGTCACTTAACCCCGTTTGCCTTAGTTTCCTTATATGTAAAATGAGCTGTAGAAGGAAATAGCAAACCACTCCAGTATCTTTGCCAAGAAAACCCCGCATGGGTTCACGAAGAGTTGGATGTGACTGAAACGACTGACCAGCAATGACATATACCTCTACATATCTGTGTGTGAGCATCCAATAAACATTTATCAAGCTACTACTATGTGCTGGGCACTGTGCTAACTGCTGGGGATACAATTAATAAAGAAAGACAGTCCCTGTCCTCAAGGGGCTTACAATCTAATGATGGGAGGGGGAGTAACATACAAAGGTCAAGGGAAGATCAGTGTGGTGCTGAAACGCAGAGCACATAGGTATATATGTATCTGTGTATACATGGGCATGTGTTTGTATACACATACATGTTATATATGTACATATAAAATACTAGATCAGATATTCTTTCAAAGTCAGTCCTCAACTCGGAACACTAAAATTCAAGCTTAGCAATAGGAATTTCAGGTTTTCAAACAAGAATCCAGTAAACTGTATTCACTGTTTAAATCTCTGTAATGATATTTTATCTATCATTTTCTTATATCTGAATTCTACCTGCAAACTATGAAGTAGAAGTTGGGGGGGAGGGGGGAGGAAGGTGATGGTGGGAAGGCTTCTGAGCTGGTAAAATAGGTGTTACCAAGTATGTATTCTAAAGTTTTTTGCTGTTATTCAATTGTTTCAGTCATTTCCAACTTTCATCTGTAAAATAAGGGAATTGAACTAGATGATTCCCAAGGTCCCTTTCAGCTCTAAATCTATGGTCCTATGTTCTACACCAAAATGGGGTGAGGGGGCAATAGTAGATTTTTCAGATGTCAATATGGGCTCACCTTATCTCATTGAGGACTGAAAGTAACCAAGAATTAACTCTTGGAATAATTTTTATCTTTAAATTTTTTTCTATGCATCATTCTTTTTTTGACATGGGGTATAACAGAAATGGTGAAGTCATTTCAAAATTGCCCTGAACTAAATTTTGCTTTGTGAATGGGATATATGCCTCTTCCTAGATTAGTTGGGGGTTAGGAGAATGGGGGTAAGAATGACTTAGTAACTAATAATCATTGGAAACAGATCTCTAATTACACAGGAATGAAGAACATCTGGTGAACTGGTGAGAGAGGGTATGGTCAAACTATTTTCCTAAAATCACAATTGATAAGATCTCAAATGTGTTTAAAAATGCTTTTCATCATAATCTCTAAAGCCTTCTGTAACTTAAACCCCAAGGAATGCTTCCTGGCTTCCTTCATTTGTGTCCCTGAGATGCACTGGTGAGGGCAAGGATGTACCGAATTAAAAAACAAAACCCATAACATCAGAACCTAGGAGAAACTAAATACATATTTATTCACTTACAATGGAATCATCAGCAACATGAGTTCCAAGAAGTCTCCTAAGAATCTTGATAAAAATTTTTTTAAAGCTTTCTTCTTAGAAACAGGAAGGCATGTTATGTAGGCAGTAAACAAACTTCAATAACCAAAGTATTTAGATCAAAATGGTGGGATCCCAAAAGTTAATTATGGTGTTGTTGTTGGTGTTTTTTTTATTGAGATGGTAATCCTATTATTTATCTTTCCATCTAGTACTGATGGTGAATCGGAAATTCTAAACGTTTCCCCATATCCCCTAATCTGACTCTTCATTATTAACAACAGATTCCGAGCTCTTGGTCCATTTTATCTAAAAATGCAACAGCACTCTCTTGACAACACTCTGGAACCAAATGAAGGAGTTTGCTTGAACATGGAACATGAGAAGGTTGATCACAGTGGGAGTTCTTCGGAGAGCAGTGATTCAGAGAGCATCCCAGGGGCTCTCTCTGAAAATGTGGGATTTGCCTCTGGGCAGGACAAAGAGTCTTCCAATACACCGATTCAGAGAAGCGGTCATCGGGGTCCTGCTAACCAGTCTCCAAAGAGTCCCTCAACAGAATACGGCAGTGGCCAGGGTAGCTTCTTCCAATTTGATAGGCAAGCCCCCAGCCGGATTTCAACCTCTCCCACCTTGAGGCGGCTCAGAAGCAGCACCTCTCAGCTGCCCACTCATCAAGACTCTTTGGAAGCATCTAATTGGGGAAACTGGAAGTGGGGCCAGGGTTCTCTGAGCTCCCTTTATGAGAATCTTCCCAGAAGCCCCAAGGCTTGTTCTCATTCTCTGTCATCCTTGAGCCTCAGTCCCAAAGCAGCTCCCCACTTGCGAACAACAGTGGCATCGTTCAATTTTACTAACTCCAAAACCAGTTGTCCGCGTCCAACAAACAGCCTCGTAGACAATGGTGCTTGCCCTAGGCCACACTCCAACCATACCTCTCTATCTGGGAAAGAATATCAGGCTCAGTTTGGCCATGACAAATGGAATTCGGTAAGTGGGCTCAAGACTGTTCAAATTTAAATAAGTCCCGTCTCTAACCAACCCCTGGGCTTTCACTCAATGATTCACTGCCCCTGGGTAGACCCTAACTATGCCCCTTTCCATGGGGCAGCATAGTTAATAGTCAATAAACATGTATTAAGCGCCTGTTATGCACCAGGCACTCTACTATGATATACTGGAAAGTATACTGCATTTACACTCAGAAGACCTGGGTTCAAAGCCTGTCCCTGTTACTACCTGTATAAAATTGAGATAATCCTTTCATTTCCCAGAGCTCCGTTCCTCACCTGTAAGGTGAGCAGGTTGAACTAGATCTCCTCAAAGGTCCCTTCTAGCCTAAATCTATGATCCTATGATCTCATTCTTTTGAGAAGCAAAGATGGCTCAAACACATGGGATAGAGGAGGATCGGTCCCCTTCTTTGAAAGGGAGGGGTGGGGTGATACACTACAATATTGGAGAAAACAGAGACCCCAGAAGGAAGAGGTTCCATTAAGTCTAGCCTTCTGCTCTTAGTTACTGCTTTCATTTTTAATGGTTCTCATGAATCCATGGCTGTCCTGACCTGCCCAGTAACAGAGCAGGTACTAAGTGTTGAACCAGCCTTGCCTCAAGTCCATAGTACTTTGCTGAAGTAGGTGGTGCCACAGTACATAGAGAGCCAGATTGGGAGTTGGGCAGATTCATCTTCCTGAGCTCAAATCTGGCCTCAGATAGTTACCTGAGCAAGTCACTTAACTCAGTTTGCCTCAGTTTCCTCATCTGTAAAAAGAGCTGGAGAAAGAAATGGCAAAACAGTCCAGTATCTTTGCCAAGAAAACCCCATGTGGGGTCACAGAGAGTCAGACACAACTGAAAAATGACTGAACAGTAAGGCAAACGTGGAAATCCACACTGGATTTGGGCCATCCATTTGTAGCTTGGTAGAGTTGGGGAGCAATGAGTCACAAGCATATATTTATTTTTAAAAATACCCACTATTTACTGGCAACTGTGTTAGACATCAACAATAAAGCCCCTCCCCTCCCCGCCAATGAAAACAGTTCCTGTCCTCAAGCAGCTTCTATTCTACTGAGGGTGAGAGTGGAAGAGTGCACCAGATGTACAGAGACACACAAAGGAATTTCTGGGGTCGGACACTAGCAGGAGGATCAGGACAGGTCTTGTTTCAGAGGTCACAGTTAAGCTGAGTCCTGTGAAGAGAGATGGGCATTCTATGAGGTAGAGATAAGGAGAGAATGTATCCCAAGGGAGGCAGTGTATTACAGTGGAAAGAACACTGGATTTTGAATCAAAGGACCCGGGTTCAAATGCTGCCTCTGGTCCTTAGGCCTGTTTGTGCGCCTTGAGAGGGTCGCTTAACCTGGATGGCCCTTGCTTTCCTCCCCTATAAAATCAGGTGGTTGTACTAAATGGTCTCTGATATTTCTTCTACTTCCGAGTCTGTGATCCTTGAGGGCAGGAAATGGTTGGGTTTTTCTTTCTTTGTATATCTGCATAGTGCCTAGCATACAGTAGGCGCTAAATAAATGCCTATTGATGGATTGGTTGCAGCTTGGAAATGGAATGAAATGTGTGGGAACAAGAGTCAGGCCAGTTTGGCTGGAATGTAAGGCAGAAGAGAGGACTCGTGTAAAATAAGACGGTCAAGATAGTTTGGAACCAAGTTGGGAAGTCTTTTAATGTCACAGAAGTAGTTGTATTTCATCCTAGTGGTAACTGGGAGCCATTGAAGCTTATTGAGCAGAAGAGTAACATCATCAGACCCATGCTTTAGAAATAGGCTTTTAAAAAAAAAAACTCTTTGAAAATCCCAACTCTATTTAACCAAAATCTGGATTCAACAATTCTGGTTGAGGGGAATGTGTTTTTTTTTTTTCAAAATAGTTCATGATCTAGATGACTAAATTTGATTAAAATTAGCATTTCTTTTCATTTTAGGGAGAAGAATCTTACCAGTCCAGGTATGTACAAATTTATTTTTCCTGTGCTATATAAATTGTCAATTACTGTTTTGTTTCTGTTTTTGCGTGTGGAGTTTTAAAATTTCAATTTCATTGAGGTAAAGGAATAATGCATTTAATAAGTATCTACCGTGTGCCAATTCCTGCATCAAGCTATTGTTTCACTTGATCCTCGCAGCAGTGCTAAGAGGTAGGTGCTATTATTATCTCCCATATTACAGTACAAGAAACTGAAGCAAAGGGAAGTTAAGTGACTTGCCCAGGGTCACACAGCTAGTAAATGTCTGAGGATTTGGACTCTCATTTCCTGACTCCAGGCCCAGCACTCTAACCACTGAGCCATCTAGCTACCAAAGGTGGTGAAAAGGCTGTAAAAAAAAAATTGTGATCCCATTTCTCAAGTCTTGGTCTCCATGAAGGTGGAAAGAAGTAGCTCTTTATAAATGATAGAAGGTTTTTTTGAGAGCTAAATCATTACCCTTGCTTGTAGGTGGGGATTTATTTCCCACATCTCTCTCTACTGTATTCAGTTGTATTAACCCTGTTTCAGGCAGGCCAAGGCAGTCAGATGCTGTCACTGATTTAGTTTTAACTATTCTGGCTTAATCACCACAGCCGAGTGGCAGGGTTTATTGGTTTAAGAAAACAAAATGGACAAAGATCTCAAAGGATACTTTGATGTCTCTGTGCTTGGAAGGGTGGTGTTGTCCAGTGGAAGGAAAGAATGTTGGACTTGTTATAGGACCATAGATTTAGAGTTAGAAACAACTTACCAGGTCATTTGGGCCAACTTCCTCATCTTACACATAAACCACCTTGTAAACCTAAAGTATTTTATGCAGTAAATATCTGTTATCTCATCCATCTGGTAACTCCCCTCCCTGGTGCTGATCACAATCCACCCATGTCTTCTTATGCTGCCCAATTCTTGTCCATGGATCCCCTCATGGTGCTGGAGACTTTCCTCTAGGACATGGTGGCTTCAAACCCAAATAGAAATGGGTCCCACAGAGGCATATTGACTTGGAAAAGCACAAATTAACATTGTGTACATTGTATTTAATTTTTATTTATTTTACTAAATATTTCCAAATTACATTGTAATGGGCTCACAGCCTCTTAGCCATGAGTTTGACGCCTCTGCCTGGGTCAGATATAGACATCTTAGCTATAGGTAATACCATGATAACACTCAGGCTGCTCATATGTGACTCTTCATTCTACCTTGATGACTCTTTTACCTCATTATATAACATCTCTTTATGCTGTTTGAGGTTGCGGGTGATTGATCATTGGTACTGTGCAATAGAGGATGCTAGATGGTGCAGTGGATAGAACACTGGGCTTAGAATCAGGAAGATTCATCTTCCTGAGTTCAAATCTGGCTTCAAGACACTAGCTGTGTGACCCTAAGCAAGTCACTTAACCTTGTTTGCCTCAGTTTCTTCATCTGTAAAATGATCTGGAGAAGGAAATGTCAAATCACGCGGGTCACAAAGAGTCAAACATGATGGAAACAACTGAATAATAACAATATGCAATAGGTCAGGCTCCTTACAACCACTGTGTGCCCCACCACTGCACTCTGGGCTACTCACATTTTTTAATCTCCAAATATCTTATCATGCTCCAATTCTTAATTTGTAACTATAGTATTACCAGGAAAATATTGGCATTGGAACATTTTTATGTTTTGTCTTTGTCAGGAACAGTTTGGAATCATTAAAAGCATTGTCCAGTTCCCCAAATGCAGGCTAGCCCTCTTCCTCCTCCTCTTCAAATTTGAATCTAGTTCCTTGGTCATTAAGGGTCGTTGTCCATCTATAATGTCTGCCAGGTATATATTCACTGATGGTCTAACTCATTGGTATCCAACTCAAATAGAAGTGGAGCCATTAATGGGTATATAAGTATCCTTGCAGGCAGTATATTGACTTAGAAAACCATACATTTAACATGACCAATGTTCTATTGTATTTTTATTTATTTCACTCAATATTTTCCAATTACATTTTCATCTGGTTCAGTTACACACTTGGTTCACATACAACTTGCAGGGCTGTAGCCAAAGAGTAGTGTGTTTGATACCTCTGGTCTAATTAAAGGGCTGCCCATCCAGTGGCAGAGTGTCATATGGGCAATGTGCTTTTCATCATCTAGTTGGTTTTTTCTGTGTGAAGGGCTAGAAATCTGTATTTATAAGAGATTCTGAGGCTGAGCATGGGGGTGCATGCCCATAATCCCTGCAGCTGCGGAGGCTGAAGCTGGTCTCCATGGCTTGAGTTCTAGAATTCTGAGCTGCAGTCAGGCTAAAGACATTGGATATCTACACTAAGTCTGGCACCAATATGGTAAACCCCTGAGAGGGGGGTGCTGCCAGGCTCCCTAATGGGGGATATCAGAAATTGAGTAGATCAAAGCTTTTGTGCCAACTGTGAGTGGCCATTGCACTCCCAGCCTGGGGGAGATGGGAAGACCCTACCTCTAAGTAAAAACATAAATAAGTAAATCAATAAAAGAGATTCCAAGTACAAAGATAAATGGAGCTAGATGCTCCTATTAAGTATCTATCTGATGCTCCACTGGGTTCTTCTTATGCTAATATAATGAATGAAACAATCTCTATTCACATGGGATTTACAATAGGGAAGATGACATGTACAGATTGTAGATAAGTCTATATCAAATTTATAAAGAGAACTAATATAAAGAAATACAAAGGCAAACTGCTGGTCTCACATCTAAAAGGGCATGCATGTATACCCTCTGCTCTCAAAAAGGTCATGCCCAGAGGGCCTTGGTGGAGGAATGGGGAAGGAGGAGATAAAGAGATAGAAAGGGAAAGCCATGTCTAAATCATAACATGTCAGAACTAGAAGGGGCCTTGTAGGTTATGTATCTAGTACAACCATCTCAATTTAACAAGGGGGAAGACTGTGTTGGAAATTTAAATTGATTCATTCAGCAAGCATTCATTAGGCACTTCTAGCAGAATCTCGGCCCTACAATTATTTGTTTGCTAAATCTACCACCTAATAATAAATCTACCAGCATTCATTAAGCACCTACTATGGGCCAAGTTCTGTTCTGGGTCCTGAGGATCCAAAGACATAAATGAAACAGTCCTTGCCCTTGAGCTTGAGGTCTATTAGGTAAAATGACATATAAATGCAAATTAAATAACACTAGAGGGAAAGCTAGCCAGAGGAGAATCACAAAAGAGAGTTCCCTTTCTTCCAAATGCAGCACTGGCCTGACTTTTTCTTCTTTGCCTTTGTCATCCAAGAGGAATTGGAATCATTGACGTGGATTTCTTGCCCCAAACTAGAACCTGCAGTTGAGAAAAGCCTCTCTCCCTGAATATCAGCATTTTATCAACCCCAGCAGTTTGCTGGTGCCTCTTAGTACCTATCACTCAGAACACTTGTCTTAACACTTATTATTGTTCATTTGTTTGTAGTCATGTCTGACACTTCATGACCCATTATGGGTTTTCTTGACAAAGATACTGGAGTGGTTTGCCATTTCCTTCTCCAGCTCATTTTATAGATGAGGAAACTGAGGCAAACAGGATTAAGTGACTTGCCCAGGGTCACATAGCTAGTAAGTGTCTGAGGCCAGATTTGAACTCATGAAGATGAATTTTGGATTCTAGGCCCAGCCCTCTATGCACTATGGCACCACCTAGCTGTCCCTGTCTTAACACTGGGCTCTGCCATTGTTCTTGCTATTGAGTAGGACCCTCTGAATTTGAAATGGTGAAGTTTCACATCCAGTAGAAATGTGAGCCCCTTGAGAGCAGGGATGGTCTTGCTTTTAAAGTTGAATTCTAAAACTTAGCATGGTACCTGGTATACACAGTAGGTACTTATTGATTTAAGATGGAAGACTTAAAGAAGATTCTGATTTTTGGAGCCCAGCGGTCTGGGCATCAATTCCAGAACCATTTGTCAAGCACTTATTGCAATACCAGAGTGATTTTTCTTTGCTTTTGTCATCCAAGAAAGATTGGGATTCACAACATTTGTTTTGGGCACCATGGCCCCTTTCTGTACCATCTCTCTCCTCAGTGAATCCTTATTTTCCCTTCTCCAGGGCCTAGTTTCATGCTTTATACCCTCTCAAAAAAAAAATCTGCTCTCAGAGGTAACATGACATAGAAAATGAAGCTCAGGGCCTGGATTCAAATCCTACATTAGAGACTTTTTTTGCTGTGAGACCCTTAACCCCTCTGCATCTCAGTTTCCTCATCTGTAAAATGCAAGGGGTAGACTCCAGAGTCAAGGCCCTTTCTAGTTAAATCTATGATCTTGTGAAAAAATAAGGTATAAAAAGCTAATAAGGTTTAAAGTGTGTGTTCTTTTTTATTTTTTTAACACCCTACCCCCAGGTTATTTATATTTTAAAAGGGACCAAAGTTTTAAGCCAAGGAAATGAAGTAGAATTGTGGAACAAAGTTTTAAACCAAAGGAATAAAGTAGAATCAGGGGGAATTTGGTCATCAACCAGGCAGTAGGGGAAAGATGAGGGAGTGAGCCCTTTGGATAATAATACTAATAGCTCGCATTTATATAATTCTATAAGGTTTGCTAAGTGCTTTAAAATATTATCTCATTTTACCCTCACAACTGCCCTCCAAGACAGGTGCTATTATTATCCCCATTTTATAGAGCCAGGATTTGAGCCCAGGTCCTCGGCTCCATCCTTTATCTCACATTGCCTCTTTGAGAGCAGATTTCTTGTGAGGGAGTATACAGAAAGAATGAAGAAACTAGGCACTGGAGAAGGTAAAGGTCTTCAGACAGACAGAGGTTAAGTGACTTACCTAGGTCACA
>NW_020954652.1:1234290-1234549 GCF_900497805.2 Vombatus ursinus | reverse complement strand
CAACTAAGATTTGAACTCTGATCTTCCTGAAGCCAGGTCAAGTGCTCTAGCCATTTCACCACCTGTTATTCAGCTGTTTCAGTTGTATCTGACTCTTTCTTGGCAAAGGTACTGGAGTGGTTTGTCATTTCCTTCTCCAGCTCATTTTATAGATGAGGAAACTGAGGCAAACAGGGTTAAGTGACTTGCCCAAGGTCATACAGCTAGTGTCTGAGGCAAGATTTGAACTCTGTCTGATCTTTGTGAAGCCAAGCGAAGC
>NW_020954652.1:1207930-1234215 GCF_900497805.2 Vombatus ursinus | reverse complement strand
GCTCTAGCCATTTCACCATCTGTTGTTCTGCTATTTCAGTTGTGTCTGATTCTTCATGACCCCATTTGAGGTTTTCTTGGAAAAGATAACAGAGTGGTTTGCCATTTCCTCCTCCAGCTCATTTTACAGATGAGTAAACTGAGGCAAACAGGGTAAGTGACTTGCCCAGGGTCACACAGCTAGTAAGTGTCTGAGGCCAGATTTGGATTCGGGTCCTCCTGACTCCAGACCTAATGCTGTATCCACTGTTCTACCTAACTGACCATTTCACCACCCAGCTCAGTGGCCAAGGTCACTCCTTCCTAGAGCCAGCCCTACAGCTGACATAAGAGGAGACAATACTTAGTAGATTTCTATGAAAATACTCTGAAGGAAATGGGAACAAAAACCAAACCTATCCAAATGAGCAGCTGGAGAAGCATTGCCTTGAAACACACGAGAATGGGTATTAGAAACCACTCATAAGGAAGTGAGACAGCCCAATATGGGTCATGGGTGGATGGCCTTTCAGGTATTTTCCAGTCTCAGCTTTGCAAAAGATAACATTGATTCTTTCCCTAAACTATAATGAAACAATCAGATTTTCTCCCCTCAAAGAAAAACATTCAGAAAAATATTTTCCAGCATAATACTGGTGGCCTGAAGGTAAGTGACTTTATGCTGACTTGTTTTGTATTTTTTAAAGGAAAAAGCCAAATCATCTTAGATTGGGTGATAAATTGAACTGGGCATTTGGTGCTTTGCCCCACAGCAGAACACTTAGAAGAAATTTAAAGGACAGAGATGAGATGATGAGTGCATCAGCTGAGTTCAGATGCTGACTGACTTCCAAGGCACTGTAACATGGTTATTTCCTCTTTCTCTCTCACCCACGGAGAAAATCCCCAACCCTCCTGCCCTCTACTCTTCCCCAGGGCTTCTTCCCTCCCTTCTTTTCCTGCCAACCAGTAACTCTCCTGCTGACAACTCTGTCCATCAAGACAGAACAATAATAATCCCAGTGTTTGCTACCTTTCTTCCCCTGGAATGCACAGAAGAGGAGCACCTGACATAGCTTCTCTGGTAGAGTAGAAAAGTACAAACCCTAAATCCCCGGGGTTGGACCATCTCCAGAGCCCCGATCTGCCTTAGCATTCTAACCCTTAACCCACTAAATTACCAAATTCTCTCTCCCATTCTGTGGAATTTGTCTTAATTACTTCTTGGATGATTTTCACATCATGAATGACAAAGTTAAATTAAGGATGAATTTTCCACTGAGTACAAAAACTGCTAGAAATGCCTCAGCTCTTTCTAACAATTAATCTATTTCCAAGAAACCAATATGTAGACACAACATGAACATTTAAGGTCCCTTCCAGCTCTAAATCATTCTACTTGCTGTTCTCTTTTTTTCCTATCCCTTTTCCTCTTTTTTCTTTCCTAAGGTCACTCACAGTTGTAGACAGGCAAAATTAGACTCAAGTAAGAAAATTCTTAGCAGTGAGAACTATAAGAAAGTGGAATGAGCTGAAGGAAGGGAAGTCCCCATCTGGATGTCTTCAAGCAGGAAGCTGGGTGAGTTCTTGCCAAGTATGTCTTAGAAGGGAATCTTGGTCAGAAACAGACTGAAATAGGTGGCCCCGAGGTCCCTAATGGTATCACAGGGTCATATATTAAGAGCTAAAAGGAACCTTGGAGGACATTGGATCAAACACCCTCATTTTAGATGAGGAAACTAAAACACAGAGAGGCTAAGTAATTTGCCTTGGGTGAATATCTAAGACAAGATTTGAATATACAAACATATACACACAGTATATACTTGCATATACATGTAATACATATACATATATGTGCAGACACATGTACACATTCCCTACCTTTCAATCTTTCTTCTAAATTCCATACCTATATCCTCAAAGGTTTATAAGACATCTGATCCTAGATGTCTTACCATCGCCTAAGCTCAGCATTTCCAAAACTGAGCTCATCATCTTTCCCTCTAAATTTCCTTCTTCTTACTTCATTATTTTTGTCTATGGCAACACCATCCTCTTCCTTCTCACTGACTTCTCATATCCAATCTGCTACTAAATCCTATGGACTCTGCCTCAGGGATATCTCTCATGCCTATCCCTTCCTCTCAATTCCCAATGCCACCATCACAAAATAGATCTTCCTTACCACTCACCTATTATATCATAGCCTCCTAGCAGGTCTTCCTGTCTCCATTCTTCTCAGACAATCCATCTTTCATGCCACTTAAATGCTCAAAAGTCTTTACTAGCTCTGGACTGCCTCCTCCATAAAGTTCAACCCCCCCCCCTTGTTTGTCATTCAAATCCCTTCATCACCTGGTACTAATCCACTGATATAGCCTTCTCTTGAATTACTCCCCTCCATATCAACTCTATGCTTCAGTCAAACTGGACTATTCTCTGACTCTCAAATGTGTCGTGTTTGCTTATGCCCCTATGCCTTTGCTGAGTCTATTATTTATACGTTAAATATGCATAATATGTAGGCACTATAATATTATAAGAAAACTATTGAATTTGATTCAGAAGACCCCAGTTAAGATCCTGGATCTTCCACTACCAGTGTAATTCTTGGGTAAATCATTTCAATTCCTTCAGGTTCCTTATCTACAAAATAATCTCTAAGATCCCTTACAACACCAAGTCTATGATTCTAAGGGGTTTAGATTCTATGGCTCTTACATTCCCTTTTAGCTCTATAGCCGAGATCTGCCAACTATCTTCTCACCAACCTATGCGATACTAGGCAAGTTCCTTAAGCTCTCTCGGACTTAGTTTCCTTATCTGTAAAATGAGATGTCTAGGCTAGATGACCTCCCTGCCAGATCTAAATCTTTGATCTTATGATCTTTCTCTTCAAATCGGGTGAATTTCCATTCATCATTCAAAGACGCATTCACATGATACCTACTCAGTGAAGATTTCCCTGATCTCCCCACTTGGTAATGCCTTTTCTCCTGAGACCTCACATAGCTCATAACTAGTAAAGTAGCAAAGTCACTTTTTTCCTGCTCTCACGTATTTATCACACAATACCATCTTGCGGCAATTTCTGTTGGTGATTCAATCCCTCATCATCCCTCCATTGGACTCTAGATCTATGAGAACGGAAACGTTTATTCCTAAACTCTGCATCTCATTCACCTCTGAGCACAACATTCTTCACTATTTGGTGTTTGTTGAATGATGGCAGCTATAGTATCCCTGTTACCAAAATGACTGTCAGTACCACAGCCAGTGATTATGGGACCAATGAGAGTAGCTGTGTGGCTCAGCACTGATATATACGAGTCAGATACTCCTCACAGTTAGGGACATTGTGTACCATTTTGATGGCATATAGGGATCAGCTTTGGCAGAAATTATAAGATCATAGATTTAGAGTTAGAAGGAACCTTAGAGACCAGCTAAGCCAGTCCTTCCATTTTCCAGAGTCTGTTAAGAAGGCTAGTAACGTTAAAGATGGACTGACCTTTGCACCTTTGAGCAATCTGAATTTTCCTCAGAAATTAAAGTAAGACTCACATGATTCTCTTAGGCATTGTTGCCCCAGTATGAGTATGGCTATGTATCTTTCCTACTGTGGTAACCTATACAGAAACAACATGGGGAGTATATACCCATGTCCCTTCTACAGGTATCTGATATTTTTGTGAAAGCACTTGATACCCATTCTTATGTGACAGGGGATCAGAGTTATGCATAGTTGAATTGAATCTATTATAAGAAGGATTTTTTAGAGACAACTTGAGTGGCATTTCTGACATCATGCTCACTTTGAGATTCTGCCCTGCCACCATAAGGTAGTATTTCAAGAGACCAGAGCTGATACTTAAGGAAGGCCCTTGAATAGCCATAGAGCTAACCTTGTAGTCCTCTCAAGTTAAACCATGTGATCTGATGGTAATATAGTCCGGTGGGATAGAAATAGCATGAGACTAAGTCTTTGGCAGCAGAGAACTTAAGATGATTGAAAACATGATAATTTCCCAAATACGATTTATTGCTCTGTCTTCCTCATATTTATTTTGGGACACATCTGCAATTTCTTTACAAAATATATGTACTTAAAGAGTATTCAATGGGCTGCCAATCTGACTGCATGTAATGATCTGACCAATTAACATTCTTCAACTACTTAAGGGTTTGTAAAGCAATTTCCATCTGTTGTCTCAGTTGGTCCTCACAACAACCCAGTAAGTCAGGTGCTACTATTATTCCCATCTTACAGATAAGGAAATTGAGGCTAGGAGAAGATAAGTATCTCACCCAGGGTCACACACTCTTCAAGACTTTAAGGTACAGAGAAAGTGTTAACCTCCATTGGCAGAGGAAGTCTCCTCACTCAGGACTTTCCTATATCAATAAAATCACAGATCCAGTCCTCTTTCTTTGCAAAGATGCCATAATAAGAATTTAGAACATTGTATGTACTCTCAGACACAATTGGGGTATTGGCTAGCTTTAATGAATGGGGTTTTTTTCCTCTTTTTTATTCCTCATTATAGTTGGTTGGTTTGTCAGGGAGAAAAGGAGGGGGTATGTTCTTTGAAATAAAATTGTTGTAAAAAATTTTGTTAAAAAATTAAAAGAAAAAAAGTCTTTAGAGCCTATCCAATTGCATAGGATTTCCTCTGTGGCCAGGTCAAACTGTGTTTCCTGAGTTCATTTTCTTGAATGTCATTATCACTTCTTCACCAAACTGTTCTGATACTGAGCTAGGTGTGATTAGTGCGAATAGTGACTCCTCTAAAGTGGTTACATGTGTTTGAATTTGCACTATTTGAAGTTATAATTATGTAAAATATGGTCATTGGTTCCAGCTCAATGGAAATATGTGGTGTGAATCCAAATAATGCAACCACTTCTGATTCACATGTGGTCATGCCAATGTCATCAATGATGAGAACTGATTGCTGTGGAAATAGTCGAATTTGGTCCATTTCCCTTCCTTCTAGCTTCTATAAATGTTCTTGGGATAATCCCATGAGTTGGATTTCTTACTACATTTTCTGTAGGTTTGTCTTTTCCTCCAATGTATTTCATGATTTTGTGAAAAATTGTAACCTGCCTTCATCCTCCCCCATAAGATTTTGGAAATAAGTTTATCCTCTAAAGCAATGTTGATCTTGGCTGCCATGATTCACTGCTTGACAAGGACATGAAGTGTTTGCCGGCTAAGATGTTTTTTCTTTTTTCCCCTCTGCTCTTCTGGCTTCCTCCTTGTGATGATCTGATCAGTCAACATTCATGGGTTAAGCATCTAACTGTGTCAGTCTCATAGAAGAGAAGCTTCACATGCCTGGAATGCTTTCCTTCTTCATCTCTGCCCCCTTGGAGCCCTTTGCTAGATTCAGCTCAAGTATCCTACTCCCTCAGATTCTTCTAGTTTTGGTACTCAGTGTTTATCATAGAGAAACTGCTCTAAGAAATGTCAGTGATCAAAATAAAGGTCTTCATTTGCCAAACTTCCCATCAATTTCTTTATTCATTTTTCCCAGAACTATCTTCCTATTTTGCAACAACTTCTTTGTATCTTTGGTTTCATTTATAGAAAAGTTATCAATATAGATGTGATTCTGGACCTCTAAGTGGCATGTGAATCAGTTGTTGGAGAAAAATCTCACAGAGTTCTTACAGTATTTGTGGAAGGGGGTGTGGTTTCTGGACCTGTGACTTCACTAGTCTGTGTAGGGACTGTTGAAGAAACTCGTGCTCCCAAAGCAGATCCCCACTTAATCTGTTTCTTCTATGCTTAGAAAACTGACTGGGACATAATAGCTTAAACGATTTGTGCAGGGTCATACAGCTAGTATGTGTCAGGACTTGAACCCATACTTTCATTAGACTGTAAGCTACCTGAGAGTAACAATGGTTTTATTCTTTGTTTGCATCCCCAGTGCCTGGCACACAAGAAGAAACATCATACGCAGCAGGCATTTAATAAATGCTTGCTTGATTGATTGATTCATGGCCTTAAGTTTTCAAGGCTGGCTCACTTTAGACCAATGCTTCTTAAACTATGGGTTGCAACCCCATATGGAGTCGCATAACTGAATGTGGGGGTAGCGAAAAATTTGGCAACAGTAAAAGGTTTCTGAACGTGCAATGACCAAAAAATCAGTATCAAATATTCCACCAAGATTTATATAAAAACAAACAAGCACATCCATCTCATTCGTATGCAAATTTGCTTTCGTCTTTAATAAATGGTAAAATTATATGGATACCAAAGAATTGTTTTAAAATAAATTTCTTTATGCTTTATTATCAGGTAATGTTTGACTTGTGTACCTATTTTATACACCTTTATACCCGGGGTCAAGTAAAAATTTCTTGGGCAGAAAGGGGTCTCAAGTGGAAAAAGTTTAAGAAGTCCTGGTTTAGACCATTCCATGGTGCCTCTCATGATTACCTTTTATAAGTGACTAGAAAACTGTAATTGTTAGCATCCTCTTTCTTCCTCCTCCTTTCCCTCTACCAACCCCACCCCCTTCCCTACTGTCATTGTGGAAATCTATGGAGGATTCATGGGACTAAAGATTATTTTGTGTTTTTTATCATGGTAAATTACCAAGACCTAAGAGAAGGCAGTAACATTGGTAAAGCAGAAAGAACATTGGTTCTGGAGTCAATGGATCCCAGTTTACATTCTGCCCTGATGCTTAACTCCCTGTGTAAGCCTGGATAAGTTACTTCATTTTCTGGGCCTTGGTTTTCTCATCTGTAAAATAAGGAGGTTAGATTATATGGCGTCTGACACCCTTCTTCTTCTTGATTTATGATCGTATCTGGTTCACCGAAACTCCCTGGACCTTGATTTCCTCACGTGTAAAATGAGATGGTCGAATTAGATGGACCCTGAGGGTCCTTCCAGCCCTAGATTTATGAGTGTATAAAGTTAGCATCTCATGGTCAGCCTGCTGGCGACAAGCACCTCCACATTTGGCTAAGCTGATTCTTTGGGCAACAGATATAGCCTGTTACAAAGACCACAAACATGGTCTTTCCAGCCTAGTAGAACCCACCATCCCTTGTGCTCTACCTTGTATCACTAATCAAAACTATTTAACTTAAGATAAGCAAAGTAAGTTGTCATACACCATGTTCTCCTGAGGCATGTATCTCTGCTTCTTCATAGATACAGCTGCTTCCCATGTAGGAAATGCTAGAGACACGGAGTGGGAAGGTTTTCAAAAGCTGAAACTCATTGAGAGCACACAGGTTAGGATTGCCCCCAAATGTTAAGGGTCAAAAGAACACCAGCAGAGAAACCACATTCAACAACTCGACTTGGAAATCTGCCCTTCTTATGAGTTTAGACCTGGTTTTTAACCAGTTTCATGAACTATAGTCTGACCTTACATTGTGTTTCTCTTGGATCCTAACACTAACTTTCCAAATGGAAATGAATTTGAAATATCTCTTCCGTTTTGGCTTGCTAGTTACCTTGCTGTATTTGCTCTCAAAACTGAACATTTTACCTTGTGATCCATCTCTCAGTTCTGGCCCTTTGAAACGTGAGATCTCACTACCACAGATGGTCCCTGGGTATGTCAGACCACCCTGCTAGCATTATAACTCATGCTGTGGAGGGCTCTTTATCTCAGGCACACAACGGTGTCCATTGAAACTACTACAAATTTATGCTATCTCATCTCACCTGGGTCCTCACTGCAGCAAGGCAATGCTACTCCCCTGTAACTGATTCTCTCTCCAACTCACCACAATTACAAACTATCCTCAAGCCTCCCCATCATCTACTCCCTCAGCTGAGGGTTTTATCTTATGCTTTATCCAGAAAATCAAAGCCAATCACCAGGCCTAGCTCTTCTCTCCTTCTCATCTAGCATCCCCTTGACATCACGTCCTACTTATTCCTGATGAAAAGATGGCCCTTCTCACCAAGGCTAATTCTTCTATATGAAATCTTGATCCCTTCTCTAGCAGATTGCCCCTACTATCATTCCCTTTCTTTCTCTAATTTTCAATCTCTCCCTATCAGTTCCTTTCCTACACATATATATCTCCCTCATCCTGAAAAAAAAAACTCACCAAATCCTACCTTCTCTGCTAACCTATCATCCTATATCTCCCTCCACTTCTCAGCTAAATTCCTTGTAAAAGCCATCTATACTCAATGCCTCCATTTTCTCTCATCTCAATCCTTTGCAGTCTGACCTCCAACCTCCTCATTCACCTGAAACCTCTCTCTCCAAAATTACCAGTGATCTCTTAATCACCAAATCTAATGACTTTTTCTCAATCCCACTTCTTTTTTATTTCTTTGAAGCATTTGACAGTCAACACCAGAGCAATTTTCCAAGCATATTCTGTTTTGTTTTGTTTTTTTAGGCAATTTGGGTTAAGTGACTTGTCCAGGGTCACACAGCTAGTAAGTTCTGAGGCCAGATATGAACTCAGGTCCTCCTGACTCCAGGGCCGGTGCTGTATCCACTGCATCATCTAGCTGCCCTTCCAAGTACATTCTTGACAACAGCTTGTAGTATTGGTGGTATAGTAGTGAGCAAAGCTGCCTTCCAAGCAGTTGATCCAGGTATGATTCCTAACCTATGCAACTGAGTATTTTGAGAGGCAGCCTGGGATAGATCACTGATTTTTGAAATCAGAAAGACCTGGATTCAAATCCCACATCTGTAACTTGTGACTCTGGACAAATCACTTAATCTCTATGAGCCTCAGTTTCTTCATCTGTAAAATATGGGGGTTGGACTTCATGACTTCTCAGGTCCCTTCTAGTTTAAGTCCACCTGAGATCCAGACTAGGCTGCCTATTCTTTTTTTGTTTTATAGATTTGTTTTATAGATTACTGTAGTGAAAGAATTCATCTCCAAGTAGGCACCCAATGAGTAATGATCCTCCCTCCAGCAGCAAAAAACAGATTTGAAATTAATGGGTCCAAATTCTACTTCTCATAATTCCCTCCCACATGAAACTAGGGAAACTCTTCACCTCTCTGAGGTGAACCTCTGTTTCCTCATCTATATAATGAGGCAGTTGGGCTATATGACCTCTGCCAGCTCTAAATCTGCAATCCTAAACCATGTAGCTTTTAGGTACTTACCTAGGCTAGTCCTAGGAAAGCAAAAAATAGTGTGCAAGGTAGGGGGTTTCCAGCTTAAGCATTAGTTTAACAGACTTCTTTAAAATGCAAATGTCACCTGAGAAGGGTGATTTTCTTTCACAATTCCAAGTGAATTTACTAAAGACTGGGAATTTTGGTTCCAGGAAAGGGAAGGCAGGGTGGAGCTCTGGATAATCAGAAAATAATTTAAGAGAAATGAGCTCCTGGGGAAGTAGGATGAGGGAGGAGGAAAGAGGTGAAAAGGGAAAGCAGGGACCAACCTTAAAGTTTGACCCAGGCATTAGTTTCCTGGGTACCTCTGAAAACCTTCTCTGAACAGATGGACTTTTCCTTGCTTGCTGGTGATGTTGGGAGAGTTCATTGCTTGAGCGATATAGCTGCTAACTCTAGAGGCCCTTTGAGAGCTGAAATTTCTATCTGCAACATTCATAATAATATCTGTATCTTTCTTCAGGTAAAGAACAATGTATATGATCACATATTTGAAGGTAAAAGGACCTTTCTTGATATTCCCAGGTGCTAATGCCTTACCCCTGTTCCCCAAATCACTTTGGGTTGATTTTGTATATATCCTATATTAGAAGCAGTGTGGTGTAGAGTCAGTAAGACCTGGATTCAAATCCTCCCTCTGACCCATACTGGCTATGTGACCCTAGGCAAGTTATTTGACTTTTCAGTGATCTAGACAGTTTTCTAATACGAGTTGCAGAGAAAATACTGATCTTCATTAGTAGAGGGAGATTACTCACCTAGGAATTCTCTATGCCAATGATATCCCACGTCCACTCTCTATCCCCTATGCCTACATGTTGTAATCTACTACTAATCTCTTGACATGTTGAAGCTCCTTAGTAGAAGGTAAATTCCTTGAGGGCTTGCATGATCTCTCTTCTGTTTGTATTCCCAGAGAGGGAGATGCATAGTAGACACTTTTGGTTCCTTTCAGTCATGCCTAACTCTCCATGACCCCCTTTGGGGTTTTCTTTGCAGAGATACTGGAATAGTTTGCCATTCCTTCTCCAACTCATTTTACAGATGAGGAAACTGAGGCATAGTGAAGTGACTTGCCCGTGATCACACAGCTAGTAATTGTCCAAGGCTGGATTTGAATTCATGGAGATGGGTCTTCCTGACTCCAGGCCCACCACTCTATAGCTGACCCATATCTGATGCAAAAAATGCAGGGGTGGCAATTATGATCTCAGACAAAGCTATGGCTAAAATAGATTTAATTAAAAAAGATAAACAGGGTAACTACATTTTTTAAAAGGTACCATAGACAATGAAGCAATACCAATACTGAACCTATATGTACCAAATAATATAACATCTAAATTTTCAAAGAAAAGTTAAATGAATTACAGGTAAAAATAGATAGTAGTATTGTAACAGTAGGGTACTTTAATTTTCCCCTCTCAGAACTAGATAAATCTAACAAAAAAATAAGAAAGAAGTCAAGGAAGTGAATAGAATTTTGGATAAGTCAAATATGATAGATATCTGCAGAGAATTGAATGGAGTAGAAAGGAATACACCTTTTTTCTCAGTGGTTCATGGTGCCTTTACAAAGACTGATCATATATTAACACATAAAAATTTTATAGTTAAAAGCAGAAATATTAAAAGCAAATACTTAATAAATGTTTATTGAGTTATTGATTGACCTTGGAAGTTTTTGAATCCTGCGCCTTCACTTTACAGGAGGGGAAAGGGAGAGGTAGGAATAAGGTCTGAGTGTGGTTAAGTGACTTACTTAGGGTCATACAGATGATATGTGAATAGTCAATATTTTTTCTAGATTCCTGACTCCAAATCCAGCACAGTTTCCCCCTATACCCCACACCACTTTTAAAATTAGATTTAGCTATATTTGTAATAGACAAAACTTTGACCATAACAATATATAGTCTTTGCATGAACTTATTGGTCAAAATGGAATATTATATATAATTTTGTATATAAATATCTAAATGGCCTAAATTAAAATGTACAGCCTTAGTCATGTCATTTAACCATCTTTCCTTTCCTTGACCCCACCCCCAGTAGAAAAAAAAAGATCCTTGAGAACAGAGGCTGTTTCATTAATGTCTTTGTATATGTAATGCCTAATGCAATGTCTACCACATAATATACATTTCACAACTACTTATTGAATTAAAATCCAGTGACATAGGCTCAAAATGTCATTCATATTTAACTCCTCCTTATTCCTCACCTCCATCTGTCCAGTCAATTGTCTCGTCAGGTCAATCTTCTCTTTCCATTATCTCTCACGTCATTTTCTTCCTTTTGAAAGGTCCTGCTCTCGTTACCTAAGTCCCCTTCCAGGTGGCACAGTGGATAGAGTACCTGAGCCTGAAATCAGAAAGACCCAAGTTCAAATGTGGCCTCAGATACTTACTAGCTAAGTGACCCTGGGCAAGTCACTTAATTCTGTTTGCCTCAGTTTCCTCATCTGTAAAATGAGTTGGAAAAGGAATTTGCCAATCTTTGACAAGAAAATCCCATGTGGGATCACAAAAAGTGGAACTTGACTGAAACAACTGAACAACATACTGTAGGCCTGGCCTTATTTTCAATCTGTGTCTCTCTATTCTTATATTCATACTCTTATTCACCCTGTATTCCATCCAGTCTAGTTCTACTAGCTCTTCTCTGATCTCATCCAGCCCTCTCCCACTTCTATGTATGTGTATTCTCTCCATTTCTCCAACAATTTAAATAATTCTTTCTTCAATGTCCAGCTAGAGTCTGAATTATAAACATTTTTCTCCATCACTTTCTTAAGACCATCAAGTAAATCAAGCGCTGATATGTAGCATTTGCTGATTTCCAAGGTATAAATGCTCACACTGAAAAATTTAACATTTGACTCTCCCAAGCTACTTTGAACTGTATCCAGCACCCCCATGGACCTAGAAGGGACCTTAGAGATCATCTGATCCATAGCATCTTAACCCTTTCGTGTCAGAATCCTCCTCCTTGTAAATCTGGTGAAACTTAGGGGACCCCTTCTTGGAATGATGTGTATTGCCTACATTCATAATGGAAAAAAATGCTTGATTTTAAAGAGAGGTTAGTGAAAATGAAGATGTAATTTTTTTCCCATGCAAATTCACAGACCCACTGAAATCTGTCCAAAGACCCCCAGGTTAAGAACTCCTGATCTAGTCCAACACCCCCTCACTTCACAGATATAGAAGCTGACCTCCATATGAGCGAAATGACTGGCCCATGGACACCTGAGGCAGAGGAAGGGAGATATGGTTCAAAACTAAGGTCCTCTTGACTTCAAACCCAGAGTTCATTTCATTGCACATAATGCCCTTTCCTTTACCATACATTTTCTCCTTCCATAATTTTATTTGGAAAATATCTACAAGGACTAATTCCTGCCTTATTAATTGTATTTGAGGGCCATATATTTTGGTTAAAGGTATTGTAGGGTGGGATGAGAGTTACTTTCTGTTACTGACCCTCAAGTGATGTCTTTCACTCTGTGCGTGTGTGTGTGTGTGTGTGTGTGTGCTTGGTCAGGGGTGGGGAAACATTCCCTGGATTCCCAGAATTGCCACAGTCACCCACCCACACATCAGAGTTTACATGTTTCAGCAAAGGACAGAAAGGAAAAGAGAAGCTGGTGACTCTGGGACAGAGACCAAGAGATCCCGACCGGCAGCATGGGAACTGTCCGCTCTGATCTGTCAGTGGCCCTGCAGCACAACTCAGGGTCAGTGGACGGGGGCTATGTTTGTATCTGTGAGCAACAGGCAAGAGTGGGGTTTCATCTGAGAACTGGGGCATGACTGAAAGCCCAGACAACTGGGAGCCTTGCTCAGGTTTAGGACCTGTTTTGATCCATGGCATAGAATTAGATCTGGCCGGGACTTCTGAGGCCATCTAGGCTAATGCCTCATTTTAGAGGTGAAGAAAGTGAGGTTCAGAGATATGCAGGGGCTTACCTAGGATCACACAGCTAGTAAGTATGAGAAGTGGGATGGGAACACCAAAATTGAGTCCTAAAGACCAGGTTCTTAGTTAAGTTTTCCAACCAAAATGAAATAAGAGAGAATGAAGATTTTGTTTTTGTATTGGTGTTTTTCGTTGGATGTTTCCAAGCATTTGATCAAAATGATCAGCCCATTCCTCTAAGAACCAGTATCCTTCAAGATACTGCTTGAAACACCAACTACTTGAATCCTTTCTTGATTCTTTCCCAACTGATGTCCTATTCCCCCAAATTACTTTGTTTTTATTTTGTGTATATATGTATATGTATGTATATATGGATAGATGGATAGACAGATGGATAGATGGATACATAGATGGATATATTGATAGATACTATATATATAAACACACACACTATATATGTATACATGTGTATATTTGTATGTATGTGAGTATGTATGGAAAGATAGTATATGTGTGTGCTTATATATATGTATATTTGTACATATGTGTGCAAGTATGGTAAGTGTGTATGTATGGAGGGAGGGAGAGGGAAAGAGACACAGAGAGAGAGAGAGAGAGAGAGCATTGACTCTGGAGACAGAAGACCTGGATTGAAATCCTGCTCCTTAATGCATGATGCCTGCATGACCTTGGGCAAGTCACTTAACAGAAGAGGACCAGGCATGTCAATTGTTGCAAAAAAAATTTTTTTTGTTAATGTATTTTACCTGTGCAAAATCCTTTAAATGCAAATAATTGCACACAGATACTATAATTTTACTTTGAAATAAAAACTTCCATCATACTATCTCTTTCTTTGCCTTATACATTTTAAAAATGTGTCAATCAATGTAGCTTGGTCCTTTGAGATATTCTAAAATGCCGGTCCTTCTATTAACTTCTCCAGACTTCAGTTTTCTCAATTGTAAGTCAAGGGGTAGAATAGATGGCCGTTAAGGTACCTGAGGGCCATGGACCTGGAATCTTATGATCATATGTGCATACTTTCTTCACTATAGAATGTAAACTCCTAAAGGAAATGTTTCAGTTTTGTGTTTGTTTCTCCAGTACTATGACAGTGCATGGGACATAGTAAGCTCTTAATCAGTTCTTATTGATTGATTGATTTCCTATCCCAGTACCCCTATGAAATAGGCAAGTATCAAGAGGTAACAAGAACTACTCCCCCACTATCTTACACATTGTTCATGGATGGATTACTAATCTATATTGAAAGCCACTGGGCAACTAATATATCCAGAATTAGAAATGTGGCAGACTAGAAAGAACCATGCATTTGCAGCACAAGACCTGAGTTTGAATCCCAACTCAGTCAATTGACTGTCAAGTCAAGTGACCTTGGGCAAGTCACATAAATTCTGTTTCCCCTCTGAAAAAGGATTGAATTAGATGATCTCTAAGGCAGTGGTGTCTAGGCTGCAGATTGACTTAGAAAACTGTGAACCAACATTATGTATGCTGTTTTGTATTTTTATTTATCTTGTTAAACATTTCCCAATTATATTTTAATCCAGTTGGAGACACTGGGGAGTGTTGCAGACCATGTGTCTGACACTTATGCTCTATGATATTGTCAGGATCTAAATCCAGTTTTGTTGGTAGAGGGAGTTTTTTTCCCAGAAACTCCTTGTACTGATAAAATCAAAGGGAAGGATGAAACAAAAAAATATATTTCTGTCTCTAAATTCATTGAGTTACTCTGTGAAACCTTTAAAATTTTTCATTTCTATAGCAATTCTAACATTGGGAATAGCAGAATTGTGATCTATAGGGGGTTTCTAGCCAGAACCAATAACCAAAGCCTTTCTCTGTTTAGGCCATTATTTCTTACTCACAGTTTACTCCATCTCCCTGTACAACCTCAGCCAGCAAAGTCTGAGACAATTTCTTCTAAACAGTCCCAAATATCCATGTCTTTCTCTTCATGACTGATTGATTCTCCTGATGAATCAGTCTGCTAACTTTGTCCAAAAAGGAAGGGAGATTAGTCTGACATGACCTGTTCTTTTAAAGAACCTGTGTTGTGTTTTGTGATCATCACTTCCTTTTCTAAATTCTCAGAAACCATCCTTTTAATAATTAAAAAACTATAATTTTTCCAGGAATCAAATTCAGGCTCATTTTCCTATATTTTTTATGTCCATTAAAATATTATTTTATTTCCGTATTTTTTAAATAAGGCAACATTTTCCCTTTTCCACTTCTGAGACACTTCTCCCATTCTTCATGGTCTTTCGAAATAGGGCAAGGAAGCAATGAAGGCAGCTGAGAGGAAGATGTAATTTCAATGTAAGGACATGCTTCCTAATAACTAAGATTAGTCTAAAAGAATAATGGATGGTTTGGGGAGCGTGTGGCTGTGTTGCTGAGAGTGCCCAGTAGACTTTCATGGGTGAGCATTACTCTCTTCTTCCTCTGTTCTGAGGGCTCCCCTTCACAGGATGAGATGACTTCGAACAGAAGCTGGTCAATGACTTTTTTAGTAGATGCCTGCTTAGGTATGGCTTAGACTTGGCTATCTATTTCCTCAACTACAAAACAATTTATTAAAATACAAAAGACACACATTGACAAATACTTAAAACATGACACAATAACTCATAATTCCTGTCAACTCAGGAGACTGATGATGATGATGATGATGGTGGCAATGATGACTGGAATTTATATAGCCCTTTTTTTTGAGGCACTTGAGGTTAAGTGACTTGCCCAAGGTCACACAGCTATTAAGTGTCTGAGGCCAAATTTGAACTCCAGTCCTCCTGACTCCAGCCACCGCACCACCTAGCTGCCTCTATGTAACACTTTAACATTTGCAAAATACTTTGTATACTTTACTTCATTTCATCCTCACAACCACTCTTAGGTAGGGGCTATTATTATCATCTCCATTTAACAGGTGAGGAAATTGAGCTGTGAGAAGTTATGGCTTGCCCAGGATCATACATCAAAACATGAAACACTTTTTGGAACTGCTGAACAGGCATTTCAACTTCACCACTGCTGGGCGCTATTCAAGCAACTCCGTCAAGGTCCATGTCTTCTAGCCAGTCTGGTCATGGCTTGGGCTCAGCCTCCTTTGGGGGATCATCTTATCTGAGAAGCATTGTAGTAGCTGCAAGGATTACCTCCTGAAAGTCAGCCAGCACTAAGAAAGGAGCCCTTGAATTCCCAAACACTCAAGGTAGTCGTCAAATCTGAAAACTCTCTCTTTCAAGAGTACAGATCAGTGTCCTGAGCTCAGGGAAAGAAAGACAAATGAGTTGCTATATGTCAAGTGCTTTGCACACTTGAAAGCACTACATAAATGCTATTTATTAGAAGAGGATGCTAGAATTTTGGGATACAGTCTCATGCTCACCTAGAAAAACACATGGTCTCACTGCCATGTCTGAACAGCTACCATAGCTGGGGATTTGGGGGAAAGGATAAGAAAGAGAAACCTCCTCCCTCCCTTCATGGGAATCGTAAGAGACAACTGTTAAGAATCCCAGTCACATGTTCAGAACAGAGGAAAGAGAGAGTGATGCTCACCCTTGAAAGTCTACTGGGTACTCGTAGCGACACAGCCCTGCCCCCACCCCACTCACCACTAATCCGTTCCTCTACTGTCCTTCACTGCTAATCTTGAAAACGTTGTCTGCATTCAGTACTCCCACTTCCTCACCATTCCCTCTCTTTCCAACTCCTCGTAACCTGACTTCTCCCCAGCCTCTCTCCTACACACACTTGTCCTCTTTACTGAAGCCTCTCTCTTTAAAGACCAGAGGGATGAAATGTTTACCAAGACATCACAGGCAGTTAAGTTAGATGAGCTGGAATTTGGACTGAAATCTTCTGATTCAAAATCTTGGTCTTATTCTACTAAATATTCCAGTATCTTCAAACCAAGAGACAAAAGTTTATCCCCCCCCAAAAAAAATAGTCCTTTAGTCAGAAGTTCGTCAGAGGAAGTGAGGGATTTTTTTTGGGGGGAGGACCATTGAATTTTGAGATAGAGAACCTGGGTTCAGACTCTGTCTCTATCCATGACTACGCATGAGACTTTGAGTAAATCACTCAGTTTCCCTGCACCTCTGTTGCTTCATCTGTTAACTGAAGAAAGTTAAACTATCTAACCTCTAAGGGTGCATTGAGGTCTAAATCTATTACCCTAAAGTGAGACATTTACTAGCTGTGTGATTCAGAACAAGTCACTTCACCCTGTTTGCCTCAGTTTCCTCATCTGTAAAATAAGCTGGAGAAGGAAATGGCAAACCACTCCAGTATCTTTGCCAAGAAAACACCCACTGGGGTCCCAAAGAGTCTGAAATGACTGAAAACAACTGAACAACAAAGAGCGATTAATGTCTTCATCCTACACAGTCTGGGACAGCATCTCCTAGAACAATCTTGTGTGAGGGCTATCAGTCAGCATCTCTTACACACATGGGTTCATGAAGTTATTTCTTTGGAGTAAATCTGAAAATCATAGGAAAAAACCCTCAAAAGTAATTTCCTGAGATCCTGATGAATAGGAAGAATTTGTACCGCTTAGAGAGACCAGTTTCGATGCATTGTAACTGAGCCAGTGAAATACCTTAGTAGGCCTGAGCAGCCTTCACTACACCCTAAAGGCCAGAAAAACACTCAAGACGCCAAGGCAGCTGGCACTTTACAGAGTGAATGGGTCCCTCTTAATCTGGGAGTGATGGAAGTTAGCCAACAGGTCACCAGGACAATATTCAATTGTCTTTCAGTATTATCCACTCGATTTCTTAAATATGCCATTCTCTTTTTTTTGTGAATTTATTACTAAGGGCAATTCAAGAGCTATGAGTGATTGGAAACGAGAAGAACATAACTGTCTCTTATGGCATAAATATCTCTAATGGTGTTTATCTGTTTTCTTTCCATAAAATGTGCTACTAGAAACAACAGCTCTAGGAATATTGATATCCAAGTATCATACCACCATGCTTTTATCCACAGGGTGATTTGCAATAATTTGCATAAATATGCATAATTTAGGTTCATCTTAAATACCCTTTTAAATCAAAAGAAGCAGGGTTGATTTATGTTGTCATTTCTCCTAAAGAAACTGTATCTGTTTTTATTCAGGCTAAGCCTGGACCAGCAAGCCAAGTACTAAGCTCTCCTCTTTCCTGTCTTGAGTGCAGGTTGTACCAGCACAGGCGATGTTCAGTGGTCGTGAACCTACCTGGACTTGAGGTGTTCCCTGGAGATCTCCTGGTGCCAGATGGAGTGGCCAGCTACCTGTGCCATCCTGCCCTGCTGCTGAATTCAGGTCATTGTCAGAAGGTTTGGGTTTTTTGAAGTAAGAACCATAGGACCTAAACCTAGCAAAGGCAATTCATATGATTTGAAAGCAACCATTTGGCTTAGCACTAGCTCATCAGCTACAGCAAATGTCTCTCTAAGGCACGGCAGTTTGCCTAAATGAGTATGGAAGATCTTTGACCTGAAAAGTTCCATTGAATCCAATCCCCTCATTTTACAGATAAGGAAAATGATATATGATCACAAGGTCCCGAAAGACTGAGTAATTTGCCCAAGTTCACACAGGTAGTAAGTGAGAGAAGTGGGAATGAGATGAGCCATTTGTAAAGACTGACCCTTGGTCACTGCCACTACTACCACTATGCTAGAAAGACAGCACAGTATACTGAATAGACTGCTGGATCTGAAGTTAGGAAGGCCTGGATTCAAAGCCCACCTTGGGCCCTTATTAGTTGTATGACCCTGTGCAAAACATTTAGACTCTATGGGCCTCAGTTTCTTCATCTGTAAAATGAGAAAGTTGTATTCTTAAGATCTCTAGTGTCCTTTCCAGCTGTAGGGCTTTGATTCTATGAGCTTGATATCAACCCCTCCATTCTTAACTTACAAGTTCCCTCAGGCCAGACTCCCAGGGTCATGCCATCAGTGAAACTGAAATGATCAAACGTTTACTAGATCAGACACCAAGAGAATCTTAGGGAAAATGCAGAAGTCTTGGCACAGGTCTGTCTGCCTACATCCCATGTTAACAACCTAAATCTGCCACTTGCTACTGTCTGATCCTGGAAAAACCATCCCCTTTCTCTGGACCTTGGTGTTTTCATCTATAAAATGAGAGAGAAATCAGAGACCCTAAAGTTTAGCCATGTAAAAAGGCATAACTGTGGTCTTCAAGTTGAGTTCCCTACTTAACTGAGAGCATTCAAATCATAGAACCTTAGAAGACTTAAGAAATCACCTGGCCCAACTCTCTTATTTTCTTTCAGTATGAGGGAAAAGGTCATAGAGAGGCAAAAGGGTAGACCCAAGCCCACACAGTTGGCTTACGGCAGAACTTGGACTAGAATTTATCTCCGGATTCCAAATCCAATATTCTTTCTATTAAACCATGCTGCCTCATATAATAACCATAGCAATAGTCTGTATACCTGATTCTACTTTGGAAGCTATCTAAAGTATTTAATTTCCATTAAAATATATTCTCCATTGAAGCCCTACCCTGATGCCTCCTTATGACATGGAGGAGAATCCTTGGTTCCTGAAGGCCATAACAATAGAGGATAGCCTTTGGAGTCTTATAAAGCTGGAAAAGTGTTCAGTGTGGCCAACTGATGACTGTGTATCTGTCATAAAAGAATCATTCACGCTACCTTCACACAGGCTCATTCCCAGCTTGCTGCAGGGTGATTTTTTTGTTATTATTATTATGGCAATTCACAAAGACATGGAGAGGTTGCAACCTACATTAGCATATGAAGTACCTCCACCAATGCAATTACTGATCTTGGAAATGTTAAAGAATAAACTGTACCACAATTCCTCTGTGGTGCATACCTAACAGCTTCATTTTACATCAAATCAACAAGGGTCTACTCTTAGTACTGAACTAGGTACCATGATGACCGAAAAGATGTTTCCTTTCCTGACGTAATTCAGTCTAATTCATGAATGAATGAATGAAACCAGATGCTATGGTTGGGGACTCACGCAAAAGCAAAATAATCCCTGGCTTCAGTGAGCTTCCATTCTAATAGTGAGAGGCAATACCTATAGGTGAGGAATGGCCAGGGAATGGAATTTGGGTAAAGGAAGTCAGAGGGATGATGAGTTGATCCACAGGGCAGCAAATTAATTAACATAACCTTTCCAGAAGGAATGTTAGCATTGACTTGATTATTATGTCCAAAATCAAAGATGGAGCCAATATTGTGTTTTCTTTCAGACAATATCAATGTAGCTAGAGGTGTAGGTAAGAAAAGGGCAGAATTAATGAAAGACTAAAGATATGAGATGTCCATTTGAAAATTTCCATTTCTTGAGCTATCCAAAGGTCAGGGCTCCACGTGTTAGCAGAGAGTCAAAGATATGTTTTCTTGGTCCATTATCATAATTACACAGAAAGATGACTTCCTTCACTCTAGAGCAAAAATTGTAATTAGTGGGAACTTCACAAATGCTAAGACAAACACCAGGTAATAAGCAGTTCCCATTAATGCTTACCTAGAGGAAGTGTAACTCACCTTCCTCTTTATAAAAGTCAATGAGATGGTCAAAACCAGAGAGGGGATATTCAGCCAGACAAATACCTCCCAATGGCCCCATTGAAAACACACTGTGAGACAGGTCATTAGCAATAAATTGCAGCCCAGGTAATTACCTCCATTCTACCGAATTGAAAGAAGGGACCATTTGATGAATTTGATTAGAAGGAGAGATGAATGTAAGCAGGGCCTATTTCATCCATTTTATTTGAGCTGTCAGCTCATGCCACCTAATCCCAGGAGTTGCTTCTCAGCCTTTCCAGAGGTACCATTAACACTTGTGGTACTGTTTCAGCAATGCCCAAAGAAATTCATCCAAGTAGGGAAGGCAATATATATAAGAGCCAGGGAGCCAGAGCTTTCCTACTTGGTCTTAATGGTTATTTCTTTTAATGTGGCTTTAAAATGGTTTCCTTCTCAGTCAACCTTGAATTCTAACTACTTAAAAGGAAATCGGCAATGTGAACATCTCCAGGCAGATGAAAGCAGTTAGCCTCCTAATGTCGTTTTGGTTCTCACTGTTTCCATATTCCTTCCAAATTAAGAGTGAAGCTTGATTTATATAATCTCTTGGGCCTCAAGATTTGTCAACACCCATCAGATCACATATATTGGGATGGTTTAGATCTAAGTGGGGGCCAGATCAGATGACCTCACAAGGTCCTTCCATCTAAGACTTTGTGTGTTTAATCAGTTACTGAAGTTGTTGTACCATACCTTATGGAACAAATGGAATTTCCTCGGAATGAAGGATGATAATATTCTAATAAGGTCACCCTAATTCCTACTGAATCTGACAGATCACAGATTTAATTATGGAAAGAACCTGAATCAAGTCTAGCCTCCTCATTTATAAGAGCCTACAAAGAAAGGTTAAATGACTTGACCATAGTCATATAGATAGTAAGTGACAGAACAAGATCATGGTATCACAGATTTAAAGCTGGAAGAGACCTTAGAGGTCAATTTATTTTATGAATGGTGACATTGAAGCCCAGAGAGATTAAATGTCTTGCCCACAGCCATTTTGGAAGAAAGTAGAAGAACCAAGATTATAATATTATAGATTTATAGCTGGACCATAGGGACCACAAAGGATATTTCATCCAACTCCCTTATTTTCAGATGATAAAATTGAAGCCCACAGAGGTTAAAGGATTTGTCCATGGTCATAGAGATAGTAAATGGCAGAACTGAGATCATGGCAATATGGATTTAGATCTGGAAGGGACCTTGCAGGATATCTAATCTAACACCCTTATTTTAGAAAGGAAGAAATTGAGACTTAGAGAAGCCTGAATGAGTGACATTAAGCAAGTGACTTGTTCAATGTCATTGTTAAAGTCACTTGTGTAGTATCAGAAATGGCATTTGAACCCAGGTCTTCCTAACTCTAAGTCCAAGCTTCATGGTATTATCTGAACAAATATAAATTCTTATTTTGATCCCTTAAGAGAGAAGTAGAATTAAAACAGGGAAATTTTGGTTTGGCTCATTATTTAAAAAGAAAGGTTTCAGAAAGCCTCATGATAATCCATCACTTGTTTATAGAATAATACCTTTTCTTTCATTTCATTTACCAGAACCCAAAAAGACGAGATGGCCATTCTCCAAAAAAGGCGTGGTGAGTGTCATTTAATATAATTCTTCTTTTAATTAAAGCTCCAGCAGTTCAGGACAAAGGACTAACAGCTGAAGTGTTTCTTCCAGCTCTTCCTCTTTATACGGAGACAGGTGGCAGGTGAAATTTAAATGAGATTATAGAAATGGGATTGGTGAGAGAGCATGCCAAATGGGGCTTTGTGCATTGAAACAATGCCAAATACCAGGCATTAAGGTGCCCAGCCAGGAACAAAGCTCTTTCCCCTGCCTTGGGATGCCCCCTCCTTCCCATACTGTTATGCTTTAACTTTCTAAATCTATAACTGCATATACCATCGTCAATAACTCATTTGATGATAGGGAGTCCTTATGTGAGTTGTTGTTAGGACTGGGTTGTTTCAAAGCATTGCAAAATTAATGAGCTAATTCAGAGAGGGATTCCAGAAACGCAATTCTATTTCAGGGAAAGTGAGCTGGGTTTGAATGAGTTCTTGATTGTATTCCATTAAATCTGTTCAGAAGTGTATTCATTCAAGACACTGGTAGCATGTTTATTTTCTAGAGCAGAGCCTGGCCACTATTGAAAGAGAGGTTGCCATGGTCCAAATCCTTTTTCTTCTGTGTTGAGGGTAAAAGGGCTAGTGTAGTCAAGAGCAAGAACAGCTGACTTCTGGGGATTAAAAGAAGGGGGAACAATTGGAGGAGTGGGAAGAGAAAGATGTGTAATGGCACCACCAATTCTCCTGGTTATAGTAAGGAATAAGCTGAATGACGAAAATTGTTCCATTATTTTCATTAAAAATGAACCTGTCTACCAGCTTAAATAGCTAACTTGTTTTAGGTGCTCTGCTGTATAAACACTAAGTGGGAATGGAAGGACAAAAAGCAAAATAACAACTGGTTATTTTGAAAACTGATTAATTATCATAGAGTTTTTTAGTTGGGAAGGATGCTAAGGGTCATTTAGTCTAACACCTCATTTTATCAGGGAAGGATAGGATCATATATTAGGCAGAATATAAGCTCCTTGAGGGTAGGGACAATTTTTCATCTTGTCTTTGTATTCATAACATAACATAATAATAACATAATATATAATAATAACATAACATAATAGGCATCCAACAAATGCTTTGCAAATAATAATAATACCTAGTATTAATTTAGCACATTAAAGATTACAAAGCATTTTGTGTATATTATCTCATTTGATTCTTACAACAACTTGTGAGGCAGGTGTTATTATTATGCCCTTTTTGCTGATGAGGAAACCGAGGACATTAAGTGACTCACCTAGGGGCCATAGCTAATAAATGTTTAAGGCATGATTGGGCAAACCATCTTCCTGTCTCCAAGTATAGTGCTCTAGCCCTACGCCATCTTAGAGGCCATCGTTTTTATTTATTTATTTTTAATTTATGGAATAAAATAAGCATTTCCATAATGAAAAAGATTGCACAGGAAACTGCAGATCTATTATGTACAACTTGCTATTCCTTTTAAATATAAAATAATTGTGTATATTTCTTTCTTTTCTTTTTTTTTCTACCCTCTTCCTCCACCCATCTTAGAGATGGCTACTATTAGACACAAATACGTGTGTGTGTGTGTGTGTGTGTGTATAAAATTATTATATACAAACTTCTATTTATCAGTTCTTTCTCTGAATGCAGATAGTATCTTTCTTCTTATGTCCTTTATAGTTAATTTGGATATTTATAATAGTCAAAATGACTTATTTGCTCAATGTTGTTCTTAAAACAATATTGTTGTTACAAGATATAATGTTCTCTTAGAGGTCATCCTACCAACTTCCTTCAAAAATCAGCTCAGGTCTTACATCCCAAAGGAGAACTTTCCTGATATCCTACCCCACATACCTCAAAATCACTTTGTAATTACTTAGATCTATTTAGCATCTACTTATTTTCATGTGTGTTGTTTCTCAAATAGAATGTAAGGTCCTTGAGGGCAGGGACAATTTTGCTTTTGTCTCTGGATCCCCAGGGGCCTAACACAGCATCTTATACAGACTAGTTATTCAATAAATGCCTGATGAATTGAATCTTTTTCTGTTACAAATAAAGAAAGGGAGACTCAGCAAGGTTAGGTGACTTGTCCAAAGTCACTCAGGCAATATAAGTGGAAAAGCCTGGATTAAAAACCCAGGTTCTCTAGCTCCACATTCAGCTTCCTACCCACCACCCCACACTGTCTATCAATTCCACATGAAGATCTAGATTACATTAAGGGAGGGAGCTGGAGGAGTGTGATACACATTTGGAGTTCATTATCCCAAGCAACAATTTGATTAGTTCCTTCTATAGGGAAAGTAAAACAGAAAGAAATGTAGGCAAGAAGGCACCATTAAAGGGGAACCATAAGAACTCCTAATTTCTTTGAGGTTTTCTAAGTCCTTTTCTCAGAACAACACTGTACAGTGGGAAGACCAAGGACTTTTAGCATCATGATAACATAGCTAAATATATTCTAAGATTATAAGATCTTAGATTTAGAACTGGAAAGGGCTTCAGAGAGCATCTAGAACAACTCCCTCATTTTACAGATGAGGAAACTGAGACACAGAGAAGTTAAGTGATTTGTCGAGGGTCACATAGCTAGTAAGGATCATAGGTGGGATATGAATGCACTGACTCCAGTCTAGCACTCAGTAGTAACTACCGTGCCATAGCCACCTAATTCTATGAAAGAGTTAACATAACTGGAGAAAGGGAACAGTTTATGCCTTCTTCACCAAGACCTCTTGGCATGGAATCTCAGGGTTGCCAAGTACTCAGAAGCTCTAATAATTGCAGAACCCAAGATTTGCCAACTGGTACCTACACCCCCACAACTCCTACAGTCCATTGTCTCACTGGGTTTCTTTTCTCATTTGATATACTGGTTTCCACAACAGTTCGGTTGCTATGGTTTCAGACATCAACAAAAAGCATGGAGCCCAATGCTGCAGGATCACACACACACACACACACACACACAATCTCCAAGATGCTTGGTGACTATGGAAAGTACAAAAAGGCTCCCTTCTTTGGAGTCAAAGAAAATACTCATTATCTTTCTTGTCACTAATCTTCATGGGTTTGGAAAATATGAGCAGGCCCTCATAGAGGAGTCACTATTGATGCTGGTGACAGGAGGTGATAACCTGTTCCCATTTTTATCCAATATTATAAATGTGACTCACTCCCTTCACCCCCACTGGCTGCTTAGATTCACTGCCAGCAGCACACATGCTGAGACACAGAAACAAGCTGAAAAATTATCATTGATGAATGTCTATCTGGAATGCAGTCAAGTTGGCTTTAAGACTCTCATACATTATTTTTCTTTTGACACATCCTTCCTGGTTAAATTGCAAAACTGAACTGTTTAACAGGGTAGTTCCTTTCAAGGAAAAATTCAAGAGGGTAGTATGTGGACATGTCAGAGACCGGACTTGAACCTATATCTTTCTGCCTACTCAATATTCATTATTATGCGATGCTACCTCTCTCTCTAGCTTATGACAAGATGTTAATAAATACTTGTTGAATTGAATTGTACAGACGAGAAAAATGAAGCATAGAGGATAAGTGATTATTAATTACTAATTATTAGAAGTTGGATCTGACCCCAGGGCTTCCTCATTCTAATTCCACTATTCCATCCACCTGATAGCCAACCTGTCTACGCTAGGCTTGGTAGAGATACCAGATATTTCAAGGAACAAAAAAAAAAAAAAAAAATGAAGCTACCTTTGTTGTTTATATCTTCAAGGAATTAACCTACAAAGATTTTTTTTTTAAGCAGAGTAAAGACAAACAAAAGCAAGCATTTGACCTGAAAAATTGCCTTTCCACCATTAAGATTACCTACTGCAGTGGATACGAGTTTCACAGCTTGAAGGTATCAACTCAAGTACATGCATCTACTTGACTCTTCTTTGTATTCTATTCCTTCCTTCCTTCCTTTCTTTATTTTTTTGGCTAGGCAATGGGGTTAAGTTACTTGCCCAGGGTCACACAGCTAGTAAGTGTCGT
>NW_020954652.1:1193307-1207883 GCF_900497805.2 Vombatus ursinus | reverse complement strand
GTGTCTGAGGCCGGATTTGAACTCAGGTCCTCCTGACTCCAGGGCTGGTGCTCTATTCATTGCCCCACCTAGCTGCTCCCATTCTTTCCTTTTGTAAATGGAATCCAAATCAAATTAAGATGGTGGTTGGTTTCTACTAGCCTCCTCTAGGGGACCAAGAACTGAGACTAGCAGTCATCTTAGAATTGCCTGGTTTTCATGATGGATACATCTCTAATCATTTGAAGCAATGAAACATAGCCTAAGACATGTCCTAAATTTCCCCAGAGTGCCTCCATCTAATACTTCAATACATCCAGGATTCAGGATTTCATCAGTGTTCCCTCCACCAACACAGACATTCATTCATCTTCAATCGCTCCATGCCTCAGTAAGTGGCTTTCTTGAGTTGCTGAGGCTAAAGAAATTCACCAACCTACTGAAATCCTTGGCAATGAGTGTCTCTGTCCTTACCTAGCCTGATGTTCAAGCGATTAACATGCTGGGGCCATTATTAGACTCATACCTGAAGCCCTTCCAATTGGATATGTTCTGAAGTATTTAAGTTCTAATCGCACAGACTTCAGAAACCCAGGACTGTAACCACACCATGAAGAGGCATCTGAGAAGAACACAGGTAGAGACCACAGAACAAAATGAATTAAATTCACTTTCACTTTAAAAGCCAATATAAGTGGCTTAAAGTCTCTATGCCCCCAGGCAATTCTCTAAGACTCTAAGTTACAGGATAGTTTCTGATCTGATAGAAGAGTTCCCTATGCCTACAAAACTTACAAATGCAGTCCGAAACCAAAATATGCCACGTAGCTCAGATGTGGTAAGTAGCAGCATTACAAACTCAACTATTCTTTTCAACTCAGCAAAGATATATTATGCACTGATTCTATGAAAGGTACAGGGAAAGGGAGGGTAGGACCAGGCATTGAACACCTACTATGTGCTAAGCACTTTACAAATATCTCATTTGACTTAAAGGGATGTCACAGAGGATAGAGCTCCTGGTCTGGAGTCAGGAAGACTCATCTCCCCGAGTTCAAATCCAGCCTCAGCTGTGTGACCCTGAGCAAGTCACTTAGCCCTGTTTGCCTCAGTTTCCTCATCTGTCAAATGAGCTGGAGAAGGAAATCTTTACCAAGAAAACCCCAAATGTGGTCACAAAGAGTCAAACTTGACTAAAATGTCTAAACAGAACATCGGCCAGGCATTGTGCTATACAGCTGAAAAATGACTGAACAATATGTCCTTTGTGTTATGGGGAATAAATTGACAAGCAACACTTAGGGCCATCGGTGAGAAAAGGTGGATCATAGACTATACCTTGAGAGTTGAAAGGAACCTCGGAGACCATTCAATCCAACTTTCATTTTCCAGATTAGGAAACTGAGGCCCAGGGAGATGGACTTACCCAAGGTCACACAGGGGATAAGTATCAGAGGCAGGGTTTGAACTCACTCCCTCTAACTCCAGAGCTAATGATTCATCTATTGTCTGTTGATGTATTCTTGCAAGTCCCCTGCACCTCCTCAACCCCCACCACCCCACAACCGCCACCCCAAAATAACAGCAAGTCAGGTCAATCAGGTGAAATGAAAGACTTTTGTTCTTTTTTCTCGTTATGTATAGGATAAGACCTGGGAAGAAGTTCTGGAAAGACATGAAAAGCTTCCTAGTGAGCCAGCAGACTTGAGAAAGCAGCAGGAAGCTGTGTGGGAACTCTTCACCAGTGAATGCACCTATTATTTAGACCACTTGCTAGTTCTTAAGATGGTAATGCTCTATTTTGCTTCATTAATAAATTCAAAATGTTGCTTTAACTCCTTGGGAGTCAGCTTTGCTATTACAGAGAGTTAGGTCATATCATTAAATTTGGAGAGGATTTATGATGCATACAGTGTGCATGGAACTGTGTTAAGTGCTAGGAATTAAACATTTCCTGACCCCCAGAAACTTAGATTCTATGGGAGGAGGTGCTCAGGTTGGTAAATGTAAAATACAGAAAATCAATAAAGAGTAATTTTGAGGACAGAGTTCTAACACAGCTACGAGGTGCAATGGATGGAGCATAGACCTACAGTAGGGGAAGAGCTTGGTTCAAATCCAACCTCAGACACTTAATACCTGCATGAGCCTGGGCAAGTTACTTAATCTGTGTCTGCCTCAGTTTCTTCATCTGCAAAATGGAGATAGTAATAGCACCTATCTCCCTGGGTTGTAGGATCAAATGAAATCATATTTGTAAAGCATTTTAAAAACTTTAAAGCATTGCATAAGTGTTAACTATTCTCAACTGAGGAATCAAAGAAGGTCCTTTCTAAGAAATCACATAAACTAAACCTTGAAAGCAAAGAGAGATTAGAAGCAGTGTGGTACAGAGATTAGAAATCTGGCCTCATGGGGCAACTAGGTGGCACAGCGGATAGAGGTCCAGCCTTGGAGTCAAGAGGACCTGAGTTTAAATCCGGCCTCAGACACTTGACACTAGCTGGGTGACCCTGGGCAAGTCACTTAACCCCAATTGTCTCACCAAAAAGAAAGAAAGAAAGACAGACAGACAGACAGACAGACAGACAGACAGACAGACAGACAGACAGACAGACAGACAGACAGACAGACAGACAGACAGATAGATAGATAGATAGATAGATAGATAGATAGATAGATAGATCTGGCCTCAGAATGAGGAAGATCTTGTTTCCTCTGACACATACTGACCGTGTGTGTATTCCTGGCCAAGTCACTTAACCTCTCATTGCCCTGAGGTAACTTTCTGAGGCTGTGAATTGTAGGGAAGGTGCCAACCTGGACTGGTAAAGGAAGTTTGATCTTCTGGGAGTTCCCTATCCCAATGACATTATAGATCTAGGTCTATCCCTAAGGATTTCAAGAGGTAAAGATGAGAAGAAAGAGCATTCCTGCAGGTGGGTCAGCCTGGCAAAGGCATGGAGAAAAGAAATAGAATGTCATATACTATAAACAATAAGCACCACTTTGAACCTCAGTTTCCTCATCTGTAAAATGGGGATAATAACACTTAGAGTACCTACCTACCTCACAGGCTTACTCTTGGTACCAGATGAGCTAATGTATTTAGAAAACTTTGTAAAAATCAAAGTGTTATATGATTAATAATAAGATGAAAGCAATGATAGGATCATAGATTTGAGACTGGAATGACCTTTGAAGTCATCTGGTTTTATTCCCTCATTTTACAGAAAGGGGATACTGAGTTCTAAGGAGCTCAATGACTTGCCTTGGGTCCCACATGAAGTAAGTAAGAGTGCTGGAATTGGAACCCAAGTCTTTTGAATTGAAATCCAACACTTTCAACTGCACCATGTTTCCTCGAGGTGATGTTGATGGAGTCTTTGAGAGAAAAGAAGTTTGGTCTTTTTCATCTTCTATTACTGCCCCAAAACATTATATCTGGAAAGGACCTTAGAGGTCACCCAGTCTAAATCCCTCATTTTACAGATGAGGAACTGAGGCTCAGAAAGGTGAAGAAATTTATCTAGGGCCAAATGAGGTTTAAGTAGACTAACCAAGCCTCAAACTTAAGTCCATATCTCTAATTCCAAAATTCTTTCCACTACACCAAAACGTCTCCTTGTCTTTTCATTCCAATTTAGAGTTAGAAGGGACTTTCAAAAGCATCTTGTCCACCCCTTCATCTCACAGATGAAGAAACTGGAGATCCAAGGGGAAAAAAAGTGTCTTGCCCAATATCACAAAGGGCTAAGTAGCCAAGCTGGGATTTGAACCCAGGCCCCGACTCCAAATCCAGTACTCTTTTTTGCTACATCATACAATAAAAACTCAAACGTTACAAAATACTTTATTGTAAAACAATGACAGCTGTCATACTTTTCATTCAGAGAAGTGTCCAATAGAACTCTCTACTAGTTCATTTGTAATAGAGGCCTAAAAGAAATGGGGGAGGGAAAGGAGAAGAAAGGAGTCTTTCTTTCTTATCTTTTTCTTTCTTATCCCTGCCAGTATATAAAAGGCAGGATTTGTGCCTGCACACTAGGATTTAGGGACAGTGCAATTCAGTGATCAGTGAATTCAGAGGATTTGACTTCTCTCACTACTTCCCTGATATATTTTTACCATTGGAGTGAAAGAAGAGGAGAGAGGTAGTTTGCTCTCATCACTAAATTAATAAGGACGGAACTCAGAGGACAGCTAGTTCAAACTTCTCATTTAACATCTGAGGAAACTGAGGACCACAGAAGCAAAATGTTTTGCTTAAGGCCACATAAGTTGTCCATGGTAGAAAAAAAATTTTAAAACTGGTCTTTTCCCTTCAAATCCAGTGTTCTTTGCATTATTAAAAAACCATAGCTAACATTTATATAGTGCTTTAAGTTATATAAAATGTTTTATAGGTCAGCTGAGTGGTACAGTGGATAGAGAGCCAGGCCTGTATTCAAGAAGACCTGAGTTCAAATGTGGCCTCAGGCATTTGCTAGCTGTGTGACCCTGGGCAAGTCACTTAACCCTATTTGCCTCAATTCCTCATCTGTAAAATGAGCTGGAGAAGGAAATGTCAAACCACTCCAGTATCTTTGCCAAGAAAACCCCAAATATGGTCATGAAGAGTCAGATGGGACTGAAAAATGATTGAACAATAACAGAAGTGTCTGACATGCATTATTTCATCTAAACCTTATAACCCCTTGAGATGGGTGCTTTAGGCCTTGTAAACCCCATTTACAGATATGGAAACTGAGGTTAAGTAGCTCTTGATCACAGATTTAGTAAATGTCAGAGGTAGGATTTGAATTCACGTACAGGTCTATCATACCCCTTTGCATTAATTGGGTACAATAAGGTACACATGAATCCACAAAATATATTTGGTGGTTTGAAATGACAATCATATGACAGTTACTTATTTTTGCCCTGGTATTCATTCCCTTGAGCATTGGTACAATGGAAAGAACACCAGATTTAGAGTCAGAGGATGTGAGTTCAAATCCTGGCTTTGTCACTCTAGGGTAATGACCCTGGGCTTATCGCATGTTATCACTCTGAGCCTCAGTTTCCTTATCTATAAAATTAGGGGATTGGAACAGATGACCTCTAAAGTCCATTCTCACTCTAAATGTAGGGGATGTAGAGAGGATGTTTCCTAGTTTGTAGGCAAGGGAATGAAGACAAAGCAAGTTTATATTCCGCCCTTTGGATTTTACTCTTAGTGATAGATACAAGAAGAAATCTGAGATGGTATCTGCTAGGGACCTAAAATCCATTCCCTTATTCCTTGAGAAGATCATCAGCTAGCCCTCATTAGCATCCAGATCTCCATATCAAAAGAGTGGGATCTCAATATATTCCATGATGCTGAAATGGGACAGAAGGGACCATTTGAATTCAGCAACTTTCTAAAATCCTGAAAATTGCACTTCTAAACTGTTTTTTAAGTCAATACAAAGGAACATGAAATGCATCAATCTCTCAAACAGGAGTCTTCAGACATATAAAGCAGGAATAATGGGCATTTCTCTGGGGTTTTTCTTAGGTCTTTATGAATACACTCAAATACCTTCAAAACTACGAATGCCTCTTGGATGTGGACTTATGGAGACTTTTTGCTAACCTTGAAGAATTAAGTCAGGTAAGGAAATGATAAGGGAAAAAAACTGACTCCAAGAAACCTGGGGCACAAAGATAATTTGTTACAACTCATGGAAAGTACTTTAAGATGTCAAGCTTTTATACATTTCAGTGGGTGGAATTCTACAACATGCATTCCACAACTCCTTTCTTTTCTTGAAAATGTGTAGCACCATGGCTGCAGATGTGGCTGTCAAGTGTGATTGATTTTGCTTAATCTTTTTTCTCTGTTGCAAGAGCAGGATTGTTGAGACAGGAAAGAGGGAGGGAAAAGTTTATACAAAAATGGCAATTATTTGAAAAAAACAAAAGTTATCAATAAAACAAGAAAATACAAACAATATTTCAGCTTGCATCATTACACAGGGATGACCAGCTATTCCCAATCTCTTCTAGCAAAGCAATGGGGCTCAGTGCCAGAAGGCGACAGCATCATGGATATGCTGGTAAATGTTTAACAACCAGCTCTCCAAAAGGAAAAAAGTACACTAGACACATTTTTAATTTTATTTGCATTATTATCATTTTCTCCATCACTTCTTTAAGTCCAGACAATCAATAAAACAGTAAATCAAGCCCTGAGTTGTAGCATTAGTCAATTTCTGAAGTATAAATGCTCACATTGAAAATTTAAAAATCAACTCTTGTGAGCCAGCTGAAGTAGTGAGCCAACACATCACTGCATAGGATCATAGAGTTAAATCTAGAAGGAGACTGAGAGTAGTCTAACCTCTTCATTTTACAAAGTGAGGCTAAACATATTCAGTAACTTGCCCAGGGTCACACAGTTACTAAGCATCTGAGGCACCATCCTGACTCCATGCCCAGAGCTTTATCATTTTAGACACCTGCCTAAGAGGGCAGCTAGGTGGCTCAGAGAATAGAGAATTATACCTGGAGTCAGGTTCAAACCCAGCCTTAGACACTTACTAGCTGTGTGATCCTAGGTAAGTCATTTAACCCTGTTTGCCTCAGTTTCCTCATCTGTAAAATGAGCTGGAGAAGGAAATGGCAAACCAGTCCAGGATCTTTGCCAAGAAAACCCCAAATGGGGTCATGAAGAGTCAGACATGACTGAACAGCAAAAGCAAACTGGCCAAGAGTCTATTAAGTGCCAAGGTCTGTGTTAGATACTAGGAGTACAAAAACATAAATGAAACAGTTCCTGCCCTCAAGGAGTTTGCATTCTCCAAGGGAATAAACAACATATGAAACTCATACATTGCTATGGGAGCAGTATTGTGGATGCTTACATACAGACAAGCAGTGGGGTCTGAGACTAAGGAAACACTCATTGGTTTTGCCCAACTTGGGAAGAGAGGGGATGCCTTCCCACCCCCCCACCCCCTGCCCCATCATCTTGGGAATGGGATGATTTAGGAGAACAAGGGCATTGTGGTGATCAGGTCTCATGTAATTCTATTTTGTGAGATGGAGTCCATTACACAAGACTGCAAGTATTAATCACCCTTTTTTCTTGAGCTTATTCCATATCCCCACATTTAAGTAATGTTTAAGTAACTAGAAACACATCCCAAAGGTGGCCATCACACATCAAAAGACTGTATTCCTAAGTGAATGAGCTCTCTTAACATAGATCTTTCACTTAAAAATAAATAAATAAACCAGAAGAAGATCAAAGAGCGCTGATTCCTATCAGTCCATTATGCATCCAAGTGGAAAACTACCACTGTTGTCTTGGCAGTGACCTTGGAAGTGACCATCGAGAAGGGTCACTTCCATTCATTAAATTTATATTCTTCAAGCCTGAGCCTCAGGTCACGACAAGGTCAAGGTCATTGTCTATCCCTTTGTCTGCCCTCAGGTCAGTCTCGGCTTCCTGAGCTGTTTTTTCAGCACCATCAAGGACTATATAAATTCATCTGGCTCTGCATCCTCCATGGATTTCATCTCTGTGCTCTCCAAGGTAAAATATCTGATAGAGGCTTTGATATCCCCAACCCTCCCACAATGGAGTCTCCACGTAGACCCTTCCCCTTCTTCCTGAGAATTGTTTACATTCCTAGATTTTTGCAGAGTGAAAAAAAAATCATCCCCACTCCCTTCTCCCTAATCAAAACCACCAAATGTAACCTGCAGACAGGCTCACCTTCCCACTGTGCTCATCTTTGGGGTGTACTTTATTAACACACAAATCTGAGTGCCTGAGGAAAAAACATCTCCCAGTTTGTGAAATGACTTCAATTTTGAGCAATATTCAGGGTAAGAATTTTGAGCTCATTAATTACATGGTTCACTTGGTCTTCTGAGAAAAGTGGCAGCTTCTCGCAGGGAAACAAAACAAAACTTCAAATCCATCAAAGCCCCTGGTGATTCTGCTGTTGTGTTTGGTGTAGAGGGGAAATGTTGAAGAAAAAAAAAAAGAAACCATAGTTCTACCTTTAAAAATACTCTCGGTTTTTTCTAAGCAAATGCTGAGAAGACACACACACTCACACACATCCATAATAATAATAGCTAGCATTTATATAGACATTTAAGGTTCACAAAGCACTTCATAAATATTATCACGTTTGATCCTCAAAATGCTGTGAGGTAGGGGCTAGTTATTATCCTCATTGCACGGTGAGAAAACTGAAGTAGAGAGATTAATTGATTTCTCCTGGGTCTTGTAAATGTAAATGTCTGAGGTGGAATTAGCAATCCTGAATCCGGGTTCAATTCTCTATTCACTGAGCCACCTACCTACCCAAGAGTGTTAAATACAGTTCTTACTTTAAATTTTATTTTTTAAAAAATATTCTTGGGGCAGCTAGGTGGCGCAGTGGATAGATCTCCGGCCATGGAGTTAGGAGAACCTGAGTTCAAATCTGGCTTCAGACACTTGATACTTAACTAGCTGTGTGACTTTGGGCAAGTCACTTAACTCCGATTGCCTAGCCCCCCAAAAAATATTCATTGATGAGCTGGAGGCAATTAGGACAGTGGAAAAAGCACCGGCCAATCACAAGGCCTGGTATACAGTAGATACTTAATAAATGCTCATTGATTAATTGAGTGATTGGTTGGACTGGGATTCAGAGGCCCTGGTTTTCAATCCCCCCTCTGCTACTTAGAAGTATGTTATATTATAAAATAAGGACCTTGAAACAGAGGTAGCAAGGCTGTAGGAGAAGACGGAGGGCTTCACATGGAATAAGGGATACCTGGATTCAAATAATGCCTCAGCTACTCACCAGATGTGCAAAATAGGCAAGCCACTTACCTCTCTGGGCCTCTGTTTTCTTAAACATAAAATGAAAGACTCTTAACCCTGAGAAGTAGGGGCTATGATTATCCCCATTTTACAGATGAGAAAACTGAGACAAACACAGGTTAAGTGACTTGCCCAGAATCACACAGCTTTTAAGTATCTGGGGCTACATTTGAACTCAGACCCAACACTCTATCCTCTCTAGTGAGTACCTTCAAAAACTCCAACCCTTACAGAAAAATGAGCTGTTGTTGCCCACAGGAGTATTTTAACATCGTGAAAAGGAAGCCATATTCACACATGTGCCCACTTAGATTTATGGAAGATGGATTTGCTCAAAGCCTCAGCTCCTTGAAGGCAGGATCCATGCCTTATCTTTTATATCCCTACTTAGTGCCTTTTTAAAGTGCCTTGACTATGTGCTGGTACAGGAAAGATTTTGGGATTCCCATCTCACATTCCTGGTGTGAGAACTCCCTCCCCCAAGGCAGATCACACCCATTGTGACATGGTAGATTATGGGACCACAGACAGAGAGGTAGTCATTTAGTCCATTATAAAGATTAAAAAACTGGGACCCGAAACGGTGAAGTTGCTTCCCAAAGTCACAGGGCTGGACAATGAATCAAGGTGAACAAATGTAACATCCTTTCCATGGCAATCTACTGTTTCCCTAGATACATCCTCTGGGGGTACCTGAGAATCATTGAGCTTAAGTGACTTGTCCAGGGTCACATGACATAAGTGTCCAACGCGAGATATGAACCACCTTCCTAACTCCCAGTCCAGGACTTGGCAATCTTGACTTTCTTGTTGTGCCTTGAGCATAATGAACACTTAAAGAAACATTTACTAAGCAAATGGAAGGACAGACTCTTATAACTATTTGAATCTGAGGGTCGGGTTATTTGGAGTTTTCCTTGGACTGGACCTTGGGATTTAATTGGTAGAAAGAACTCCTGGTAAGCAAGATCAGCCATTGTTCTCCAATCTGTAGCTTAGAAAGTTGCATGAGTCATTGAAAGGCACCATGAGTTACCCAGGGTCACACACTGCCAGGACTCGGACCCAGGACTCTGAGGTCCGTTCTCTGTCCACTCCATGATGTTGCCTTCCTTCCCACAGTCACAGATTGTTTGCTTATGGGACTTATGTTCTGCATTTTGCTCTTACAGCATTTCCGAGGGCGCCTCTGTCAGAGCCACCAGATTTACTGCCTTAATTACACCTCTGCCATCTTCTACCTTGAGAGCTTAAGACAGAGAGAAGACTTCAGAATCTATTTAAAGGTGATGTAAGCCTTGATTTTTCTTTCTGCATTTTCTTCCCTTGTTCTAAAGTTCTTTGAGGCTGATGGGAAATGGGGATTGATAGTGACTGTATTTAGCAAAGGTGAGGAGAAAGGAATTCAGATAAATAAGCCAAATACAGCAAGAAACCATAACAGGAAAGAAGGAAAAAAAGAAGGGAGGGAGGGAGAAAGAAAGGGAGGGAGGAAAGGAAAGAAGGAAATAAAAGAAGGAAGGAAGAAAGGGAGGGAGGGAGAGAGGAGAGAAGGGAGGAAAGAAGAGAGAGAGGGAAGGAGGGAGGAGAAAAGGGAGGGAGAGAGGGAGGAAGGAAAGAAGAATGATGTTTCAGGGAATGGGGAGAATATCATCCAAAATGTCTCCTGAATTGTGGACTGCCATCTCTCTCCCCTCCCCCTCTTTCTCTTCTTCCTCTTCCTTTTCCCCTCTCCAGGAAGACAGTAAGTGGAACCCCAACTCAAACCCAGGTCCTTTGACTCCAAATCTATCACTCTTTCCAATGAATTGGCAGGATCAAACAAGTAGCAGATTGCCTGATTCAAAGTCGGTGCTTAATTAATGCATGCTAATTGATGGAGACTATCTTGTTTTGGTCCTTTGGAATGCCCTACATAAGTTTAGAGATACATTTGGGAATTATGGGCAGGAAAATGGGAGAAGAGACCAGAACTGCACCTGGGGACTGAGTATATCCAACATGCTGTAAAGGCAGAGCTGAGCAGAGAGAACCCAGGTCTAAGAGGCTGGCAGTGATCTTCCCAGCTTAAATCTCACCTTCTGCTAGAGGCCTTTCCTGGTCTCCCTAACTGCTAGTGCCTTCCCCTCTTAGACTGCCTTCCGTCTTCTCTCTCTATACTTTGGATGTTCTAGTTTTTTGCATTTGTCTCCCTCATTAGAATGTGAACTCTTTGAGGACAGGGACCACGTACTTTCTTTATATCCCCAGTACTTAGTACAGTGCCTGGTGCTTAGTAAGTACTTAATAAATGTTTGTTGCCTGACTAGGTCTCCAAAAGTATGGGTTGGAAGAGGTGGATGCTTCCAAGTGCAGTTTGGGCAACTGGATATTGGGATCCCCAGAAGAACAGGGGGTTAGGCAGGGAAAAAACTGGGAGACACTGAGGGAGAGATAATGGGTATAGGCAGGGGCCTGGTCCTAGGGGTACTCTTACCCTCTTGGCTTGCTGCTTCCTTCCCTGTTTGCTTTTCCAGGTATGGGTTCCAGAGCATTAGGGGAAGACTGTTTCCTACTAATAATGGTTAGACTTTGTGGAATAGTAGACCTGAAACTTTTAGGGACAGCTAGGTGGCACAGTGGATAGAGTGCTGGGCCTAGAGTCAGGAAGATTCCTCTTCTTGAGTTCAAATCCAGCCTCAGACACTAGCTATGTGACCCTGGGCAAGTCATTTAACCCTGTTTCCCTCAGTTTCCTCATCTGTAAAATGGACTGGAGAAGGAAGTGGCAAGCCACTCCAGTATCTTTACCAAGAAAACCCCAAATGGGGGTCACAAAGAATCAGATATGATTAAAACAATCAAACAACAAAAGACCTGAAACTTGGCATACGCAGGCTTCATTTCCCTATGATTTTCTCTAAGTTTGCAGAGTGATTTTCCAGTGCTGGGTCAAAAGTCTTTTGTTGGGTTTCATTCTAGGAGTGGGGATGGAGGTGGGGAGGGGAGGGCAGACAGGAGGAGGAGTGATCCAAGGCTTTCCAGAAAAAAAGCAACCCTTCCCTGCAGCTGCAAGAAAGCCTTTGCCAACAAATCACCTTGGAGACTTGAGGGGAGGGAGGGAGAAAGTCTTCTGCTGTTTGTTGAGTTATTGACGTGCTGAGAAACCCTCAGTGGATTCATGAGGCCACAAGAGGAGAGACCTTGGGAAGAAACCTGACCTTTCCTTCCTTCACATTCACAGCATTTCAAGGATTTGACAGCTCCAACCAAGGCCATTAGAGTTTCCCAAATTAGAAATGACATCATCCTGTTGACAAAATTCTCCCCTTGGTTCGGCTGCTAGACTGCAGCATTTGCTCAACCTTCCAGGCCAAGGGTGAGGCACTCATTGAACAAGCCCCCCGAGTCAACCGATTTCCTAATCTCCTTGAAAGCGAGCTTTTGGGGGTCTCCAAGGATCATGGGATCACAGATTTAGAGCCAGAAGTCCATTTGAAACCAGATCTTCTGACTCTAAACTCAGCCCTCATACATTTTATTCTGTTTCTTTCAGGGGAGGGGAGCCCAAAGCTTGTGACAATATCAAAAAGTGGCTTCTCTATTTCCCATCCATAGGATTTTAGAGGAGGGAAGAGATGTGATAGGAGGATTATGGGTAACATTGCCAATACCTCACTGGCAGCTCTGGGGACCTAACCTATGAACTAGTGAGTGTCCAGTTGGGGAAGTATCACAGAAGGGCTGAGGGGGATTCAAACCCTACCTTAGACACATATTAACGATGTGTCCCAGAGCAGATAACCTAACTGCTCTCGGTGTCAGTTAACACATCTATAAGACACGGGTGATAATAACATCTTCTTCACAGATTGTTGTAAGGATCAAATAAGATAACGCCTGTAAAGCGCTTTGTAAACCTTAGAGCACCTAGAATCAGGAAGGCTCATCTTCCTGAGTTCAAATCTGGTCTCAGACACTTAATAGCTGTGTGCATGTCACTTCACCCTGTTTGCCTCAGTTTCCTCATCTGTAAAATGAGCTGGAGAAGGAAATGTCAAACCACTCCAGTGTCTCTGCCAAGAAAACCCCAAACGGGGTCACAAAGAGTTGGACACGACTGAAAAATGACTGATCGACAACAGGATGGAAGGACCAAAGCCATCTGTTTCCATCCCTAAAATAGGGTTAATTTATGTGAGCCCTGCATCTGCCACAGATGCAGGGATCTGAGCCCACCCAGGATTTCATTACAGAGGGTTGTATTGCTCGTGGGTTGTCTGCCATGCCTGGAACGCTGTCCCTCCTCACTTTCTCTTAGTTCCTTTTGTCGTCTTTGAAGGCTGCTCAAATCCCACCTTCTGCAGAAGGCCTTTCCTAGTCTCCTCCATTGCCATCCCATGTCCCCTACTACTAGGCCTTCACTCTGAGATTGCTTCCAGCTACTCTCTTTTTCTCTGTCTGTGTGTGTGTATATACACACATACATATATTCATTCATTCATGCATTCATTCGTTTGTTTATTTACATGTTGTCTCCTCCATTAGAATGTAAGCTTCTTGAGGGAGAGGAAAATTTTGGTTTTGTTTCTACTCTTTGTATACCTAGCATATAGCACATAGCACAGTGCAGAGCACACAAATGACCAACTGACATGTAGGTCCAAGAAAGCATTTTTACCCTATTTTAGAACAATTAAATTGGGACAGGTGAATGTCCATTCTCATGTTTGATCTAAATACCAATTCACTGGTCCTAGCATCCCTAGCCTTGCCCCTAGGATGCGGCCAACTGGGGCCATGATCCAGGGGCTTTCTCATCTGCTTCAGGAAGTGACCACAGCTATTAGTCTCTATGGGGAGACTAAGTCAATTTGATTCAACCGACATTCATTGAGCAGGTATTGTGTTGGTGAGGGGGCAAAAGCAGTAACTTTATATTCAGAAGTCCCAGCTCTCGTTTATGATCAGAGTGACCTGTAGATGCTACGGCTGTAGATCACCAGTAAATAAAAACTAGAGGGGGCAGCTAGTTGGCACAGCGGATAGAGCTCTGGCCTTGGAGTCAGGAGGACCTGAGGTCAAATCCAGCCTCAGATACTTGATGCCTACTAGGCGTGTGACCCTGAGCAAGTCACTTAACCCCAATTACCTCCCCCCCAAAAAAATGAACAAATGAACAAACAAATAAATAAAATAAAAGCCAGAGGTTCTCCCTGTTCCCTTTCCATCAGTGGGGGCTCCAAAGAGCTTCTTCCAGGTGCGGCCAGGCAGGGAAGGGATGTTCTGATCAGCTGCCCTCCCTGCTTTGTGTTCTGTAGTGGTGTGAAAGGCATGACCAGTGCAAACGACTCCACCTCCCTGAACTGCTGGTGACTCCCCTGCACCGACTGACCCGGTACCCATTGCTCCTGAAGAACATCTGGAGAAGGAGTACCGATGCCGGGGAGAAAATTACCATCTACTCCCTCAAGGAAAAAGTGGAGAACGCGATTCGTAAGTAACAGGGGCTTGTGATGACAGGAAGTTGCCTGAGCTCTCCACAGATGAGAGGAACAGAATGACCATGGAAGGAACATCCTATTTAGAATGAGCAGACCTGCATAAAAATTCTGACTCTACCATTTACGATCTGTGTGACCTTGAGCAAATCGAGTCTCCCTGAGCCTCAGTTTCCCCCTCTGTAAAATAAAGGACTTAGACTAGATGGTCTTTGAGGTCTCTTCCCATCTTCAGTCTATGACTTTGACCTCTGTATATCTCA
>NW_020954652.1:1191564-1193297 GCF_900497805.2 Vombatus ursinus | reverse complement strand
GTCTAAAATGAAGGGGCTGGACTAGATGATCTTTGAGGAACCTTCCCATTTTCAGTCTATGACTTTGACTTCAATGGGCCTCATTTTCTTCATGTATAAAATGAAGGTGTTGGATTTGAAGACCTCTGAGTTTCCTTCTGTCTCTAGAGCTGGGATCCAGTGGACTTCAGATAGCATCCCCTCCATTTTTTTTCTAGAGGAAATAACAGAAGCTCAGGGAGGCAAAGGGAATAGAATTTGAAGGATGATTAGAACCCAGGTCTCCCCAATTCCAAGCCCAGAGCTCTATTTCCATGACTCTAGATTGCTACTTTCTGAGGCAGGGAACCCAATCCTAGTTCTTGAGCTCACCTTCCCTAGAAGACAAGGCCAGTAACTCGAGGTCATTTCAAGCAGGGGAATTCCTTGGAGCTAGGAAACTTGGATGGAAGTTTGATCTCCTTATGAATCAAAGATGCTCAGAACAATGGGCCTGAGTCATACCCTCTCTGGCCCCGTAAGAACTCAGGTACCGTGTTACCCAGATGGTTTGATCCCCAGCTCAGATTTTCAGATATGAATGGAAGCAGGAAAAGCATCACTTCCCAGAGGATTGAAGGGACTTTGTTTATAGCTTCCAAGTGAAAACCCTGTAAAGCTGGTAAGAATCAACAGCTCTTCCTGAGGATATAGACTGATTTTTCATTTTGCTTAGGTCACTAAAATCCTCAAATCCTGGTTTACCCTTGCCTAAAGTCTCAGGATGTGAACTAACCATCCAAGACACCTAAATCCCTCTGTAAGCCAGAGCTACCCACATTCTCAGACTATGCTCCCTTCTCTGCACCTATACTCCAGACAAACTCAACTGCACTCTATTCCCCATAATCACATCTCATGGCATGGGCCCCAAGACTCAATTAAGTCTAAGCACAGTGCCTGGCACACAGTAGGTACTTAATAAATGTATATTGATTGATCGACTAATAGTGTGTCTAAGGCTTACCATAGTGCCTGGCACATAGTAGGTACTTAATAAATGCATATTGATTGATCGACTAATAGTGTGTCTAAGGCTTACTATAGTGTCTGGCACATAGTAGGTGCTTGATAAATGCATATCGATTAACTAATGATGTGTCTAAGGCTTAGCACAGTGCTTGACACATAGTAGGCACTTAATAAATGCACATTGATTGATTGACTAATGGTGTGTCTAAGGCTTAGCACAGTACCTGGCACATAGTAGGTGTTTGATAAATGTTTATTGATTAATTGTCTACCTCAATGCCCCTAACACAGCAGCAGGACACAGTACAGACACTCACTCAATAGATGTTTGCTGATTGAATGATTGATTGATTTTGTCTTTGCTCATGCTGTTCCCTTAAGAGATAATGAGACATGGTAGAGAGAGGGATGAATTTGGAGATGGAGGACCTGAGTTCAAATCTAGGTTCTGACCCTTGCTACCTCTGTGATTTTGAGCAAATCACTTGACCTCCATTTCCTTATCTGGAAAATGAGGGAATCAGACTTGAAAGTGTCTGAGATGTCTTCCAGCTCTGACTTGATAATACTATGACTTGAGAGTGAGAAGACATGGATCTCATATCCTGGATCTGGCATTTATTTGTTATGGAACTTAGAGAGAGTTAGTTTACCTCCACGGGCCTCAGTGTCCTCATCTGTCCACAACAAAAATATACAGGAAGTTGAATGAGATGCTTTTGAAAATTCTAGCTCTAATAATT
>NW_020954652.1:1191180-1191532 GCF_900497805.2 Vombatus ursinus | reverse complement strand
TTTTGGTGAGGCAATCAGGGTTAAGTGACTTGGCCAGGGTCACACAGCTAGTAAGTGTCAAATGTCTGACACCAGATTTGAACTCAAGTCCTCCTAACTCCAGGACTGGTGATCTATCCACTGTGTCACCTAGCTGCCCCTCCTCCCTTTTCTTTTAAAGCCCAAATCAAATGCCACCTCATCTAGGATGTAGTTCTTAACATAAGCCAGGGCTAAGCAGGCAGGCTGGTTCCATACCCAGAGCTGGAATCAAATGAGACCCTTAAAGTCTATCAGTTAACAAAAGGAGATTTTCTTGGCCATCGAAGGAGAACATTCAGAGCAGAAAAGAGCCATTCATTGAGGACATAGT
>NW_020954652.1:1155436-1191147 GCF_900497805.2 Vombatus ursinus | reverse complement strand
TGACTTGCCCAGGGTCACACAGCTAGTAAATGTCTGAGGCTGGATTTGAACTCAAGGCCTCCTGACTCTAGGGCTGGTGCTTTCTATACCACCGAGCTGTCATGTAATATCCTTCTCTGTATAAATGTTTGTTTTACAGCTTTCTAATGAGCTTCAGTAATCCTATGCGTTCTAAGTAACTGGGTCTTATTCCCTTCTAGTCTGCATGTACCATGTCTTACCTAAATTCCGTGCCTACGCCAGTTCCTAGAATGGGGTTCTGAACATTGGAGACCATTAATAAATGTTTACTGAATTTTAAAAAATTTGGAATTGAACCAAGCATGATAATGACTTGCATCCTCATTTCTGTTTTTCATAATGGGAAATTCTGAATAAAATGAAAACATTCTGGGTGATTTATGCTAAGTGTGTTATGTGCTGGTGTCTCTTAGGAGTGTTCAAAGGGGATATAGCTCTCCAAAGCTCCCCAATTAGCTGCTGTACAAAGCTACTGTTACTCATATTGTTGTCAATTCCCTTTTGAGAGCTGCAAACAAAAATTAGCAAATTCTTTTTTTTCTAATCTTGAAGATTTGTTTTCCCTTTCTATCTCCGAAGGGTCCAAGGGATTGAAATAAATTTCATCTAGCCAAGGAATAAAAAGAAATGTATGAGAAATTGTATGCAGTAATTTACAAGAATATTCTTATGTGAAGGATTGGGATAGGTTTTTGAGGGCGATATCAGACCTTTCTCTGGGGCCTCTTAATACAGGGTGATTTCTTATCGATCTGATATGATGTCAAGTATATTTTTGTCCATTAAAAGTGGTTTCTTCTCACTGGGCTGATGAAGCAATCTCTGAACCTTCCCACTGGCCTTATGGGTCAATGGGTCTATGAACTGTCCTCCATCTCTTTAAATGAGTTTACATCATCCCATATCTTTAAAAGCAACAGAAATGGAGTCTTGAGAAATGAATATAAATACGCGAGGGAAAAAATAATGGATTAGTTTCAACCTGTTATCCCCCCCCGACATAAAAATATCAGTTGTGTCATTACCTCCAATATTTGTATTTCTCTAATTTGGGGACATGTTTTCCCCCAAGAGAGAGCAGATAGCCCCTATGGAATGACATCAGTATTACTTGAATAACAATACATAATTCATCTCTCATTTGCTGAACTGTGTCAGTAAAGACTTACTGCTCTCAACAAGAGACTAGGTTTAGATCAGCAAGTTTCTTCCTTTGGCATGTAAAAAACAATCAATATTCTGAAGATGCTGAAGAGGCCAAGAGGCTAATGGGGAGTGGCTTAGGCAGAAATCACCACAAAGTCCAAGTAGCAACATGTATCATGCCGTTGGACGTGAAGTGCACATGTTAAAAGGGCTGATTTTTCTCCTCTTTTAGGTGACCTTGAAGGGAAAGTGAAATGGCTTGACAATTTCCAAAAGTTTCGGCACCTCCAGGAGATCATAGTGTGGCCTCCACTTTGGGATCGAGATAAAAGGTTCTTCATACCAGAGGTATGCCCACTAGGACTGACATTCCTTCCCCTGTGGGTTTGTCTTTCTAGGGGAAAATTCTCCTTTAGTTTCCTTGCTACCGAGGAGTGAAACAGACTGGATTGTACCCAGGAATTTCTAGACCCTGGGCAAGCACCTCAAACCACGTCTAAGGCAAGTTACATGAAAGAGGACCTCATCAGGTGGTGTAGGACATCACATTATTCTAGGAAGACAGGGATTGGGAAGCAGTGTGGTATAGTGAAAAGATAACTGTTCTGGAGGTAGAGGACCTGAAATCAAATCCTACTTCTGGATCTTAATACCTGAGTGACCACAAGCAAATCTTTAACCTCCCTAGGTTTCAGTTTCCTCAGCTGTAAAATTAGAGTATTGGATTATATCAAAGGTTCATAATCTGAGGTCCACAAGCTTGTATGTTTTTTTCTAAAATAATCTGATAAATATATTTCAGTATAATTTGTTTCCTTTTTAATTCTATTCATTTTGTTTTATGAATTAAAAAACATAATTCTGAGAAGGGGTCCATAGGCTTCACCCGACCATGACCAAAGTATACACGGAACACTAAGAATGCCTGGGCTAGATGGTTTCTGGAGACCCTTCTCACTCTAGTTCTATAGGTCCTATGTCCTCCTGGGACACTGGCATGATGCCACTGCTAGGGACCTTGCCACAGAGGGTGGAATGGGGGAGGATCCCTCTCCAGCAAACCAAAGGACTCCAGCACCCTGGAAATATGGCATCCTGGAATAAAGCTCCAGGTGCTCTGTCCTAGTTACAGTTCTGCAGGTGAGAATTCTGGGCCAGAAGTATGACTTCCATCTAAGGGTTATCTTATATGGGGAAGGCAGATAGCTTATAGGATTTGTTGAACGTATGTTTCTTTCTGGAGTTATCAAACCGTTGGCTAACAGTCCCCAAGAGATGACATGTGTAAAGTATTTAGCATAGTGTCTGGTATATAGTAGGCACTTAATAAATTCTTTTTTCCCTTCCCCCTCACCCCTTCCAGAGTATCCCACGGTGCATGGCTTGGTATCGCCCTAGCTTAAGTTTATGTGGTTGGGATGTTCCTCTTCTACAGGCTTTATATGAGTCTCTCTCTTGTTTTTGAAGTACCTGAAACACATTTTTAAGGAACACATGACAGAAAACATCTTGTCACCAGCCAACAGAAACCTCCTTCATGAGGGAAAATTGACTCTAGCAGGTAATGAACTGTTTTTCTTAAATTACCAACACTTTCTTTTTTGGGGCTGGTAAGAAAATCTGGCTTCTTGGTTTGGGGGAGAAGAGGAATAGAGCCGGGGGGCATCCAGGTAGCACAGTAGATAGAGCACTGGGCCTGGAATCAGGAAGACCTGAATTCATATCTGAACTCAGACACTCAGTAGCTGTGTGATTCTACAACAGCCCTGGGAGCTAGTCAAATCAAGTGAAGCAAGCCAACTTTTGAGAAGGTATGTGGCACAGTGGATAGAGTGCCGAGCCTGAAGTCAAGAAGACTCATCTTCACGAGTTCAAATCCAGCTTCTGATACTTACTAGTTGTGTGACCCTGGGCAAGTCACTTAACCCTGCTTGCCTCAGTTTCCTCATCTGTAAAATGAGCTGGACAAGGAAATGACAAACCACTCCAGGATCTTTGCCAAGAAAACCCCAAATAGGGTCACAAAGAGTCGGACATAACTGAAATGACTAAACAAGAAGAAATAGAATCTGCCTGTCTGTCTCACTGTGATGCTGGATAATCAATCCACTGAACCTAGATTCAGAAAGACCTAAGTTGAAATCTCACCCCCAACATTTACTAGTTGTCTTACCCTAGAGAGTCACTTTGCCTCAGTTTCCCCATCTGTATAATGAAAGGGGAGGTAGACTAGATGGTCGCTAATGTTCCTGGTAGCTCTCAATCTGACCTGATGAATCAAAGTCCAGCACTTTGTGGGACTCTGAGAGTTCAAATCTCATCTTAGATACTTACTAGCTGTGTGACCCTGGACAAGTCACCTAACTTTTCTGTGCCTCTGTTTTTCACCTGTGAAATGTGAGGATTGATTCCCTCCTAGCTCTAAATCTATGACCCAGTGATCTTATTCCAATGTTGTGTCGGTGCTATGGAATATTTCCTATTCAGACACCACTTTCACTTCTTAGATTATATAAATGGGAATGGGAAAGATTCACTGCATATTTTATGGCGCTGAGGATCCCAATTCAGAGCTGGAAGGTGAATCCTCTCATTAAACAGATGAGAAAACTGTGACCCAGAAAGAAGTAGCTTGCCCAAGCCCACATTTGTTTTTCCAAAGACCCCAGAGTGGTCTGCCATTTTTTTTCTCCAGCTTATCATATAGATGAGAAAATTGAGGCAAACAGGGTTAAATGACTTGCCCAGGGTCACACAGCTAGGGAGTGCCTGAAGCTAGATTTGAACTCAGGACTTCCTGACTCCAGGCCCAGCTGCCCCCCAAGGGCCACATAGGCAGTAAGTAACAAAGTCAAGATTTGAACCTAGGTCTTTCTGACTCCTAAAACAAAACTTTCTTCACTATATCATTCTGCCTTTAGAAAAAATTACTTGACCTCTTTAATTGGCCTTGTTTCCTTTAATTATAAGCCTTCTATTTTCCTTGGATATTCGATAATAGAAGGAAATGAAAGAAAAAGGAAAAAAAATAGCTACTGCATTAACAGCTATATCTTAGTTCACTGTTCTTGCAGTGAGGGCAGGAGAGAAATAGGGACCTAAAGATGCCCTTTGGAACCTGGAATAGCCTGGTGTTAAATCCTGAGTTGAACCTCCTGCTGGAGTCCTTGAGTCAGGACCGAGACCCCAGCAGAATCTGAAGAGCCAAGGGAGGCCACGACCACTGTGGACCACAGGAGGGCATTGGCCCTTGCTGTTCAGAACTCTTAAGAATAGAGCTATAGCAAGAGAAAGTGCTGAGAGTGAAAGAATCCAAGTCAAAGGAAATAACACCCAATAAAAGTCTGGGAGGGCTCATGGCTGATTTTCTGGTTTGTGCTGATTCAGACCTTTGGTGGCAAAGAGTGCGACCATCTCATCCCTAGGTTTAATAAAAGAATTGAAAGGGCAGGAGTTTTAACAGGCTGAAACAAGCAAAATGAATCTTCAAAGATTTCTTCTCTAAATGTAGTACGTGATAATGGATAGGGATGACCTCAAGGGTTAGAAAGACCTGGGTTCAAGTCCAGACTCTGACACAGACTGACTATGTGTGATCCCAGACAAGTCACTCTAAGGCATCTCTCTCAGATTCTTAAATTACAGAAAAAGGATGACTTGGAATTTTACTCAGACAATGAAATCACAGGCTCAGGTTGCATCCTTCCCCTCCCCCAATTTATTTAATCCTTTCTGGCCTGACTACCTGACTACCAATCACCCCCACCTTCCCCCCAAAACATGCCTGACTTGGGAATCCTCTGGTCTTCTCTTTGTTTCTTGGAGACATCTATCATTTCTTGAAATGTTAAAAAACAAAACAAAACAAAACACCAAACCCAGGTTCACTTTTTATTTAAACACTGCACTTTCTTGCTATCATTTGTATTTAGTTAATCTTATTTTAACAACAACAAAGTAAACAAACAAACAAAAATGTTCCCCTGTAAAGGCCTCATAGAATAGAAGGGAAGGAGCCAGCCTCAGAGCCAAAAAGACTTGATTTCACATCAAGCCTCTCACACATTCTGGTTGTGGGACTCAGGACAAGTCATTTAACCCCTCAGTGATCTGATCTAAGGGATTCCCTTTTCTTTTTCTCTTCTTATTGCTATAGCTAACAATTCTATTACGATATTAAACAACAGAGGTGAAAATGGCCATTCTTGCTTTACCCTAATTATACTGGGAAAGCTTCTAGCTTATCCCAATTACAGATTACTCTTGCTAATGGTTTTAAATAAATATTACTTATCATTTTAAGGTAAGCGCCATTCATTCCTATATTCTCTAATGTTTTTAATAGGAATGGGTGCTGTATTTTGTCAAAGGTTTTTTCTGCATCTATTGAGATAATTATATGATTTCTGTTGGTTTTGTTATTGATATGGTCAATCATGCTGATAGCTTTCCTAATATTGAACCAACCCTGCATTTCTGGTATAAATCCCACTTACTCATAGTGTAGGATGTTTGGGTTATATTGCTGTAATCTCTTTGCTTGTATTTTATCAAAAATTTTGCATCAATATTCATTGGAGAAATTGGTCTATAATTATCTTTCTCTGTTTTGGCTCTTCCTGGTTTAAGTATCAGCATCATTTTTGTGTCATAAAAGGAATTTGGTAGGACACCACCTATTTTTCCAAATAGTTTATGTATGGGGACAGCTAAGTGGCGCAGTGGACACAGTACTGGCTCTGGAGTCAGGAGGACCTGAGTTTAAATCCAGCCTCAGACACTTGACACTAGCTGTGTGACACTAGGCAAGTCATTTAACCCCGATTGCCTTACCAAAAAGCAAAAAAAAAAAAAAAAATGGTTTATATAGTATTGGAATTAATTGTTCTTCAAACGTTTGGTAGAATTCACTTGTGAATCCATCTGGTCCTGGGGATTTTTTCTTAGGGAGTTCATTGATGGCATGCTCAATTTCATTTTCTAAGATCGGGTTATTTAAGTATTTTATTTCCTCTTCTGTTAATCTGGGTAATTTATATTTTTGTAGATATTCATCCATTCATTTAGATTGTCAAATTTATTGGCATATAATTGGGCAAAATAGCTCCTAACAATCGTTTTAATTTCCTCTTCATTTGTGGTGAATGTACCCCTTCCATTTGTGATACTAGTAATTTGGTTTTCTTTTTTCCTTTTTTTAATCAAATTAATCAATGGTTCGTCTATTTTATTGGTTTTTTTTTTCACAAAATCAGTTTCTAGTTTTATTTTTTAGTTCAATGGTTTTCTTACTTTCAATTTTACTAATCTTTTCTTTGATTTTCAGGATATCCAATTTGATGTTTAGTTGGGGATTTTGGGTTCTTTTCTAGTTTTTTTAGTTGCCCGTCCATTTCATTGATCTGCTTTTTCTCTATTTTATTGATGTAAGCAATTAGAGATATAAATTTTCCCCTAAGTATTGCTTTGGCTGCATCCCATAAATTTTGGTAAGTTGTCTCATTGTCATTTTCTTTAATGAAATTATAAATTATTTATATGACTTGTTCTTTGACCACTTATTTTTTAGGATTAGATTATTTAATTTCCAATTAATTTTTAATCTCTCTTTCCATTGTCCATTATTGCATTGCATTATGATCTGAAAAGGACGCATTTATTATTTCTGCTTTTCTGCATTTGGTTGTGAGGGTTTCATGTCCTAATATAATATATGGCCAATTTTTGTGTAGGTGCCATGTACTACTGTGAAAAGGGTATATTGCCTTCTATTCCCATTCAGTTTTCTCCAGAGAGCTATCATATCTAACTTCTCCAGAATTTTATTCATCTCCTTTACTTTTTCTTATTTATTTTTTGGTTAGATTCATCTAGTTCTGAGAGGAGAAACTTGAGGTCCCTCATTAGTATAGTTTTATTATCTCCTATAATTCATTCAATTTCTTCAAAAATTTAGATGCTATATCATTGGGTGCATGGATGTTTAGTATTGATATGACTTCATTACTATGGTACCTTTCAGCAAGATATAGTTTCTTTCTTTATCCCTTTTATTTGGATCTATTTTTGCTTTTGCTTTGTCTGAGATCATGATTGCTATCCCAGCTTTCTTTGCTTCAACTGAAGCATAACAGATTCTGCTTCAGCCCCTTACTTTTACTCTGTGTATATCTCTTTGTTTCATACATGTTTCTTATAAACAACATATTGTAGGATTCTGGTTTTTAATCCATTCTGCTATCTGCTTCTGTTTTATTTATCCCATTTACACTTAGAGTTATGATAGCTAATTGTGTATTTCCCTCCATGCTATTTTTCACTTGTTTATCTCCCTTTCTCTCTCTTACCCCCTCCCACTTTCCTTCCTCATAAATGTTTTACTTCTGATCACCACCTTCCCCAATCTATCCTCCTTTTTATCAGTCCCCTCTCCTTCTTCTTTTATCCCCATCCCTTTTGACTGTCTTATAGGGTAAGATAGATTTCTATATCCAACTGAGTGTGTGTGATAGTCCCTCTTTGAGCCAATTTTGATGAGAGTAAGATTTAAGTTTTGTATGCCACACACACCCTCATCTTCCCCTCCATCACAACAACTCTTTCATGCCTCTCTTCTGTAGGGTAATTTACCCCTATTCAATCTCCGCCCCCCCTTCTTCTATTGCAATTCTCTTTCTCACCCCCTTTATTTTGATTTTTGGGGTGTCATCACCTTAAAGTTACCCTATATTCACACCCTCTGTCTACATATACTCCTAATTGCTCTTACAGTAATAAAGTTGTTAAGAGTTACAAATATTATCTTACCATGTAGAAATATAAACAGTTTAACCTTACTGAATTTCTTATGTTTTCTCTTTCTTGTTTCTTTTTTACCTTTTTATGTTTCCCTTGAGTCTTGCATTTGGAGGTCAAATTTTTTATTCAGCTCTGGTCTTTTAATAAGAAATGCTTGAGGGACAGTGAGGTGGTGCAGTGGTTAGAGCACTGGCTCTGGAGTCAGGAGGACCTGAGTTCAAACCCGGCCTCAGACCAAACACTTAACACTTACTAGCTGTGTGACCCTGGGCAAGTCACTTAATCCCAATTGCCCAAAAAGAAAAAAGAAAAGAAAAGAAATGCTTGAAAGTCTTCTATTTCATTAAATATCCATTTTTCCCCTGAATGATTATATTCATTTTTGCTGGGCAGGTGATTCTTGCTTGTAATTCTAACTCCTTTGACTTCCAGTGTATCATATTCCAAGCTTTAATGATGAAGCTGCCCAATCCTGTGCTATACTAACTGTACCTCTATGAAATTTGAGTTGTTTCTTTTTGGCTGCTTGCAATACTTTTTCCTTGATCTCTGAGCTCTGGATTTTGGCTATGATGTTCCTGGGAGTTTTCATTTTAGGACCTCTTTCAGGTGGTGATTGGTGGATTCTTTTAATTTCTATTTTGCCCTCTGGTTCAAATATATCAGGGCAGTTTTCTTTGATTCTCTGGAAGGATGTTGTCCAGGCCTTTTTTTTTTCTCATGGCTTTCAGGTAGTCCAATAATTCTTATATTATCTCTCCTGGATCTATTTTCTAGGTCAGTTGTTTTTCCAATGAAAATTTCGTATTTTCTTTCTTTTTTATTTTTTTTTTACTTTTTTAATTTTGTTTCATCATATCTTAATGTTTCAAAGTCATTAGTATCCACTTTTTCAATTCTAATTTTTAAGGAATTCTTTTCTTTTTTTTTTGCCAAGTCTTTTTTTTCTTTTTTTTTTTAAGCTTTTACTTACTATTTTATTTTTCCCCAGTTACATGTAAAAACAATTTCTAACATTCATTCTTAAAACTTTGAGTTCCAAATTCTGTCTCTAAGAAATTATTTTCTTCAGTGAGCTTTTGTACTTCTTTTTCCATTTGGCCAATTCTATTTTTTAGGGAGTTATATTCCTCAGTAAATTTTTGTATATCTTTTCTCATGCTATTGGCTCTTTTTTCAATATTCTCTTGCATTACTCTCATTTCTTTCCCCAATTTTTCTTCTACTTCTCTAATTTGCTTTTTAAAATCCTGTTTAAGCTCTCCCAGGGATTCTTTTTGGGCCCAAAACCAAATTACATTTTTCTTTGACACTTCACTTGTAGCTATTTCAACACTATTGTCTTCTTCTAAGTTTATGCCTTGAGCCTCTCTGTCACCACAGTAACTTTCTATAGTCAAGCTCTATTTTTGTTTTGTTTTGTTTTGTTTTTTTGTTGGTGACTTGATGTTTTTATGTGAGAGTTGGGTTCTGGTCCTGCACTGTTCCAAGCTTTTTGTGGTGGGGCTCTGGCTCTTACTGCTGGCTTTCACTGGACTTCAGGGATCAGCTGCTTACTTTCTCTGGAGGGTAGGCTTCCCTTCTGGCTCATTCTGAGGGGTGGAGCCTCCCTGTTGGTCTCCCTGGGGTGGCCAACAGTTAGCACTGGTCTGCGCCAGAGGTAGGGCATCACTAATTTTCAGCAATGGGGTCAAAGCCTTGCTTGTGCCTGTGCTGGGGTGGGGGTCCCTGGAGTGGGGCCTTGCTGGGCTGTGCTGACTACTCACTTGCCTAGGATGCTGCTGGCTTGTAGGAGGATGGAGCCTTGCTGGTGGATTGTCCCAGGCTTGGAACCTTGCTGAGGGCCCCCTACTGTGAGGCTGGCTGCTGCTGCTGCTGCTACTGCTTTTAGACCGCAGTGAGACAGACTTTCCCCGCTGGGCTGGTCAGCTGCTGCCCTGCTCCTAGACCAGTTCTGAGGAGGTTTTCTAGCTATCTGGAGGGAAACCGGGGAGGGCTTCAGAGGGTTTCTTCCTCACTCTGCCATCTTGGCACCGGAAGTCCATAGAACCTTAGAACCATAAATTCTGAGCTGGAAAGGACTCTAGAGGTTATCTCATCCAACCCTTCACCTGACAGACTGAAATATTGAGGCCTAGAGAGTTTAAACACTTTTTCAAGACACACAGGCAGTATGAAGCCAATGCAGGATTTGAACCCAGGACCTCTGGATCCAAATTCAGTGTTCTTTTCTACTCCATCACACCACCTCCTTTTTTTTAGAGACAAGATAGATGACTAATTTCCCTTCCCTGGCTAAACACAGTGACCACATCATCTGTTGCAAATATAAAATGCAAACAGCACAGAAATTTGAGCAGCTGGAGGTTCTCACCACAAAATATTGTGTCTTCCATGATGCTGAGAATGCAGACCTTTTTCCAGATGGCCACACTGTGGATCCTGCCAGAGGGATTTTGCTTCAGGGGTTTTCTGAGACTGAGACTCTGCTGTCCAATATTATTTATAAAAATAAAATTATGGATATCTTTTATTTTTCATCATCATCATAAGAGCTAACATTTATATCTTACCATGTGCTGGGTGCTTTACAATTATTAGCTCATTTGATCCTTAAAACAATTCTGGCAGGTAGGGGCTATGATTATACCCATTTTGGTGTTGTTATTTAGTCATTTCAGTCATGTCTGATTCTTCATGGCCCCTTTTGGGGTTTTCTTGGCAAAGATCCTGGAGTTGTTTGCCATTTTACAGATGAGGAAACTGAGGCAAACAGGGTGAAGTGACTTCCCAAGGTCACACCTTGGTCATGATTCCATTTGGGGTTTTCTTGGCAAAGATCCTGGAATGGTTTGCCAGTTCCTTCTCCAGATCATTTTACAGATGAGGAAACTGAGGCAAACAGGGTTAAATGACTTACCCAGGGTCACACAGTTATTTAGTGTCTGAGGCCAGATTTGAACTCAGCTCTTCCTGACTTTAGGCCCAGTGCTCAATATATCTACTGAGTCACCTAGTTGCCCTCAGGGGACATCAGCAGAATCTCTCCTGGTATCCCTCTCCTGGCCACCCCATGTAACAAAGAATATTTTTAAATCGTTCTGTAAATTTTCAAGTAACAAGCTTCTTTGCATCCATCATATTTGTCTTTTCAGATTGTACAGTAATATTCCATTATTCATGTGCCACCGCTTTAGGAGAGGGAGACACAGACAGACACTGACTTTTTATCAATGGCTTCCCTAGGATACAAGCCTATTAGTGGAATCTCTGGGTCAAAGGGCATGGACACTATAGTCACTATATTTGCATAATTCCAACTTGCTTTCCAAAATGGTTGTAATATTGTGCAGCTGCACCAACAATGCACTAGTGTGTCTGTCTTCTCGCAATCCCTCTAATACTGACTATTCTCTTGTCATCTTTGTCAATTTGCTGGGTGTGAACAAAGTAAAACCTCAGGGTTGTTTTGATTTACATTTCTCTTATTATTAATGATTTGGAACATTCTTTCATAAAGTTGTTAATAGTTTGTGATTTTTCTTTTGAGAAGTGCTTGTTCATACCTTTTGACCATTTATCTACTGGCAAATGGTTAATTAATATCTGGTAGTTATCTATATATCCTGGATACTAAACCTTTAGCCGAGAAATCTCATACAAAGACTTTTCCCCATTTGTTTCCTTTCTTAACCAAGATCTATTCATTTTGTTCATGCAAAAGTTTTATAGTTTCATGTAATTATAGTTATCTATTTTACTTTTTGTAATTTGTAATTGTCTTTATTCCTGGTTTGGTTAAGTCAATTGCCCGTTCTGATGGATTTTGCTTATATGGTGCTATTCCTTACTTGCTGATTCAAAACCACCAGAAATGTGATCTTGGAATTCAATGAAATACACCCTCACTATTATAATAACCAAAATCATAGGTAGAGTGTCTTTCAAGTTGGGAACCAATATGCAGAGAAGACCAGTGCTAGTGCCCCAGAGTACAGATCAAATCTCTCTAGAAGTAAATAAATGTTGTGCCATGTCTGAAAAACAGAATTAAGCTCTAACACAGGCATCGTGTTGCACAGATGAATGAGATCATTAAACTGTCAACCTGAGACTCTCCATTGCACATATCCTGCTTTGTAAGCTAAAGGACACACACATATAAGAAGAATCTATGTTAGGGATTTCTAGTGTGGGAACTCTTTCCATCAGCACAGATAGCAACTCCTCAGTGATTCAGTAGATAAATCCCAAGGTCATCGAGGTCAAGTGACTTGCCCAAGGTAACAAAGCTAGTAAGTGGCAAAGGTGAGATTTGAACCCAGGTCTTCAAGTGTGGAAACTGGACCTCTGCGAAGCTGAGTGACTTGTCCAAAGGAAAACAAGGAGTAAGAGGCAGAATCCTAGATCCTTTTCCTCCAAATCTAATATTCCATCCACCGTGACACACTCCCTCTACCATCTAGGACATGGGATGGGACAGGATGAGATCTGTGACCAATACAGATAAGCGTCTTCTCTGCAAGTGCTAGTCTCAAAGAGTTACCTACGGGCCCTGAGGAGTTAAGTGACCTGCCCAGTGTTACCCAACCAGTATATGTCTCAGGGGGATAATTTGGGATCAATATACTTTAAATAAAAGCTTACATGCCTGTTTCTTGCCCCACCTCTCCCTTCCCTCTCTTTCCTCAGAAAGCACCAGATTCCTCGACGTCTACTTGTTTCTGTTTGATGACTTCCTATTAATTACAAAAACCAAACACACCAAAAAGGTAATAAGCTATTTCTCATTCTTCTGAATTGTGTTTTTCTTTTTTCTTTTAAATAAGTAGTTGTGGTGGTGATTTTTACACAGACACACAGCCAAAACACAAAAGTCTTCACAGGATCTTAAAGTTGGAGCTGGAAGAGACCTTAGACACCACTGAGTCTTATTACAGATGAGGAAACTGAGGCTGAGGAGAGAGTTAGTTGATTTTTTTTTTTAGCTCGGCAGTAGGGTTAAGTGACTTGCCCAAGGTCACACAACTAGTAAGCGTTATGTGTCTGAGGCTGGATTTGAACTCAGGTCCTCTTGAATCCACGGCTGGTACTCTATCCACTGTGCCACCTAGCTGCCCTTGAGGAGAGATTTAAGGTCTTAAATGCAGCCTTCAGTTCTGTAGCTAGAAATCAACAAAAAGATAGTCAGTTTAACCAAGATTTCCAAACCACCATGATTAATTTGTAGAACACGGTGGTATTCATCACAGAGAAGCACTCAGGGCAAATCCCACTCAGAGTACTTAGGATTCACCACCTGCCCTGGAGTCAGGAGGACCTGAGTTCAAATCCAGCCTCAGACACTTGACGCTTACTAGCAGTATGACCCTGGGCAAGTCATTTAACCCAATTAAAAAAAAAAAGGGCAGCTAGATGGTACAGTGGATAGAGCACTAACCCTAGAGTTAAGAGGACCGGAGCTCAAATATGGCCTCAGACACTTAACACTTAACTAGCTGTGTGACCATGGGCAAGTCACTTATCACCATTGCCTAGCCAAAAAAAATAAAATTAAAATTAAAAAAAAAGAGTACCCTGGGGTATTCTGCAAAGAAGTGATGGAGAAGTAGAGAACAGGTGAAATGGGGTGGGAGTTCACCCAGGGCCACCATCTAGAAGCTTATTTTAACTAATTGTTCTTAGTAATAGGTGCTAAGCTCTATTATTTCTTCTATCAGCACAGATTGTAACTCATCAGTACCTTAGTAGATAAATCCCAAGGAGATGGCTGAGGTTCATCAAGGTTGAGTGACTTGCCCAAGGTAACACAGCTAATAAGCATCTAAGGTGGGATTTGAACTCAGGTCTTCAAGTGTGGAAACTGGACACCTGTTGCCAAAGGACCGTTTTCTGAACTCTGTCCTGGGGCAGAGCCCTGCTCTCCTGAGGGCTCTGCACAAGTGCCGAGGAAGGGAATAAGCATTTATAAAGTGCCTACTGAGTGCCAGGAATCATGCTAGGTGCTTTTCACAATTATATCATTTAAGTCTTACAATAACTCTGCTGGATAGTTGCTATTATTATTATTTTATAGATGAGGAAACTGAGGCAGTCAGTTTAAGTTTAAGTGATTTGCCCAGAGTCACACAGCTAGTAAGTGCCTGAGGACAGATTTCAACTCAGGTCTTCCTGACTCTAGGCCCAGCACTCAAGGCACTGTCACCAGCTGCCTTGAAAGGGGTACCTATTACAGAAAAGGTAATTATTGAGACCCAGGAGGTAAAGGAGCTCTTATGTTGAGGCTGATGCACAATTACAGTTTTTAAACTATATTACCACTCAGCACTGGTTGGCAGGGTTAGGGAGTGAGACTTTCTACACCCAAGGCAGGACAAACGTACTGTAATTAGGGTGGTCTCCTACCCCCTCCAGCTTCCTAAGCCAAAAGCATTCCAGATGGAGGACAGGGTCTTGTTTTCATTCGTCTGTTTCTTGACCTTTCTAGTAGAAAGTAAGACAATTAATATCTGTATCCTGAAGTACCCAGAAACAGCGTCATATATAATTGCTTAATAAATATTTGTTGAATTGAACGGAATGGAATAGATTGAATCGAATTGCTCAAGACTTTCTAATTGGCCTTTTTTCTGGCACCAATTAACTTTGGTTAACAAAGATCTCCTGTACTTGGTTTTCAAGCCCACAATGTATTAGGTTCAGGACTTCAAGAAAAGAGACAGCCACACCCACCTAAAACTCACAGTTTTTGTGGTTGATGTTCTTTAGTTGTATCTGACTATTCATGATGCCATTTTGGGTTTTCTTAGTAGAGATACTAGAGTGGTTTACCATTTCCTTCTCCAGCTCATTTTACAGATGAGGAAACTGAGGCAAACAGGGTGCAGTGATTTGCCCAGGGTCACACAGCTAGTAAGAGTTTATTGAATAACATACCTCAGCTGTGAGGGTTAATCTATTACTATTATCCCAATAATCCCAACCACTGATCCAGTCGCTCCTTTCATCTTTACCTTGCCCACAAAAAACCACCAAGACATTTCTGCTCATCTTTGTGTTAATCACTGCCTTTGGCCCCCTTGAACTGCTAACACTGTTGTTCTAGGGCCATGTCACTTTTCTGTATTCCTCCTTTAATATTGTCCCTTACTTCTGTGTATGTCTTTCAAATATCTAAACACCCTACAAGCTGTTTGCACCCAGCATTTATCTCCCCATTTGCAATGCTGTCTCTTCTGAGACTCTGCTGTTCCATTCAATTACCATTTTAGTATAGACAACCTTCTTGAGTCATCGCCTGTATTTCTACAAGGCTGACTGGTGTCATGGAAAAGCCATTGGACTGGCAGTGAGCGGTGGCCATGTCAAGTGCCTTCTCCCTTATTGGGACTTAGTTTGTTCAACTGTAGAGTGAGAGGGCCCAGTCATATGATGTCTAAATTCCTTTCCACTTCTAAAATTCTATTATTCCGGGGGGCAGCTAGGTAGCACAGTGGATAGAGCACCGGCCCTGAAGTTAGGAGGACCTGAGTTCAAATCTGGCCTCAAACCAAACACTTGACACTTACTAGCTGTGTGACCCTGGGCAAGTCACTTAACCCCAATTGCCTAAAAATAAATAAAATAAAATAAAATAAAATAAAATTCTATTATTCTGTGACTTGAAAAGAACTCTGATCTGACTCTCCTAAACACTGTAGACTTTTAATTGCTACCAATAGGCAAAGGAGGAGTGTCCTGGATCAAATATGGTTTTGATGCTGAAAAAAGAAACTCACAGATATTAGCCAAACATGTTAGTATTCCCTGGAAAACATGCAAATATTTTCCTTCAGTCATTACCTCAAGAAAGGTAGCATGAGATAATGCATAGAGAGCCAGCCTCAAGGCCAGAAAGATCTGGGTTCAAGTCTAGAGTCTTACACATACTGGCTGTGTGTCCTTATGTCTGCCTCAGTTTCCTCCACTATAAAATGGGGATAGTAGGGTTGTACAAAGATCAAATGAAGTAACATTATTAAGAGTTTAACACCATGTTGGCACATAGCAGGCGCTGAGTGCTCATTCCTTTCTTCTGCTACGTCCCCCCAGCCAAGCCAATGAAATCTCTGAAGCAGTCCCGAGCCTGTCGTCACCTCAAACGGGTTGGAAATCAGAAAACCCATAGTTTTATTTGTCCAGCTGTCAGACTGCTGCCTAAAAAAGAAAGACGAGCCTACAGGGATGGATGGAACAGTTAATAGGAGGCAACTAGTTGATGAAACCACAAGGTCCCTTAGGGAGTGAAGTATTTACACAGCTTGACCTTGTTTTCTGACTCCAGTTTCAGGGCACACCAAGAATTTCCTGTCTGATTTCTATCTTCCCATTTAATAAAGCATACCCAGAGCTTAAGCTGGGAGGTGAGAGATGAGAAGGGGGGAGAAGCTCATGATCTCTTAGATAAAGTGTCCTTTTGGAAGGAAAGAGTGGGGATGACGTCAAGGAAGGGAAACTATATCTTTAGGCAAGAAGGTCCCAACCACCTGCCTCCCCTTCCCACTTTGATTAATTGATTCCTTCCATGTACCTGCCATTGCTCTGGGTCCTGGAAATACGGTGACAAAAATGAAAGTTTCCTGCCCTCAAGGAACTTACATTCTGTGTGTGTGGAGGGGGAGCCAACCAGTACAGTAAAGTCCGTAATCTATGCAAAGGAACCTCAGAGTCATTTGGCAGAGAAAGAGGACTAATTATTTCAGACATTAGAAAGGGTTTGGGCAGAAGGTGGAACATGAGTTGAGCACTGAATGGAGCTAGGGGCTCCGAGAGGTGGAGGTGAGGAGATAGAGGTGAGGAGATGGGGAGGTGGAGGTGGGAAGGTAGAAGTGAGAACATCCCAGGCATAGGGAACAGTCTGGTACCAATGAACCAGTTATCTCTATACAAAGGCATAGAGATATAACATCATATATGGGGGATAAAAGGCAAACCCACTTATCTGGAAGTTTGAGGACATGAGAGGGAGAACTTTAACAAGTAAGCTTTAACAAGTAGGTTGAAGGCAGATTGTAAAGGACTCTAAATGCCAACCTATGTCATGCCAATGATGGCCAAAACCAACTGGACCTTGAAAGAAGCACCATGGCCAAAATTTTCATGTCATGGAATCATCCATAAGTCATACCATTATTTTCTAGGCAAATTATTGCTGTTCTCTTGTGCTGTTTTGCATTTCATTTCCATTATGCAAACTAGGATCATTAGCATCTCTTTTAAATTGCCTCATCTCTTATTTTAAAAATGATTGCAACAATTTGCAGACTCTAAGGTCCAGAGTTTATCTGGAGTCTGTGCCATTTGTAGAATCTCTCGTGACTAAATCCCAAAGGTAGCACGACCAGAATCATTCCTTCCCTCTTCATCCTTCCATCTTACTCCAAAAGGGATCAAAATATTGGGATGGGAATCTTCCTCTTCAGTGTAATGGCAATGAAGATCCAGAGACCATGGGTTTCAAAAGACAATTAATGAAGTAACCTTTTTGTAAGCCCTGCTAAATGCCCGTGTACCTGGGACTTTGTTAGGTACCAAAGGCACAAAAGCCAAAAAGCAAACAAAAAAGGAAAACAAAACACAACCATAAAAACAGTCCCTACCTTCAAGGAGCTCACAGTCTAATGGAAGAGATACCATGCAAACAACTCTGTACAAACCAAGATTTTGGCCAGATACACTGGAGATAATCTCAGAGGAAAGGCTTCTTGTAAAGGTGAGATTTTAGCTGGGACTTAAATTATTGGGCAATTATTTATTCTCAGGATCCAGGAGTCATCATAGATACTATTTTGAGATGTCACCTAAAAGGGACTATTTGCACCGTAAAGATATCATGGATTAGGTCACTGTTTGGGTGTGTTATTTTGAATTTATTGAATAATTTCCTTCTTTCGTTTCAGAAACTTGGGTGCTCAGACACAGGTTTAGTCTGCCCTTCCCTTACCCCTGAGCTACAGGCGATGATTAAAGAAGGTGGTTCATGTACAGTACTCGATCAACCCATTCCTTTGGACCGGCTGGTGGTTAAAAATATTGACCCATTCCATGTATCAGGTAGACTCCTCCTGCCTTTGTGGAACTGCTTCTGTTTGTCATTGGTTTTCCATTGGTTAACAGCATATTGACCACACCTAACTATGACAGCTGCCATAATATGAATCATCATATTACTGCATATAATTGGATTACACTCCCCTATAGAAAGAACTGGGCTATCTGACTTTTTTCTTTTAATGCTAATGCAACTGATACATCTTACAAGCCCTACAAGGTAGAGTGGTGGGGTAAGGGGAAGTTCTAGAATCTGCAGGTATGCAGGTGTGGTGAATGGGAAGGAGTGGTGGATTAGGAGTCATTTAATCTGATATTGAATCTGGAATTTGTTGCTTTAGGACTGCAGGATCACTGATTTAGAGCTGAAAGGGACATCAGAAACCATCTTTTATTTTTCAGTTGTGTCCGACTCTCTCTGACCCCATTTAGAGTTTTCCTGGCAAAGATACTGGAGTGGTCTGCCATTTTCTTCTCTAGCTTATTTTTACAGATGAGGAAACAGAGGCAAACAGGGTTAAATGACTTGCCCAGGGTTAATAGTAAGTGTCTGAGGCCAGATTTGAACTCCCAAAGATGAGTCTTAATGACTCAAGGACCAGCCCTCTATGCACTATGGTGCCACCTAGCTGCCCAAAGAGGCCATCTAGTCAAACCCTTCAATTTAGAGATAAAGAAACTGAGGTTCAGAGAGATTAATTAATTGAGTTGGCCGGGGTTAGATAGCTAGTAAGTATCAAAGATGGGGATCTGAACCCAGTTGTTCCAGACTGGACATTCAGCATCGTAGTCACTATGCTACAACACCTAGTTCATTCATTCGTAGGTCTCATTTTTGTCATTTGTCATATGGGGCTAAGCATGAAGAGTAGCATGGTGCTGTGGAAGGAAAGGTGACACAGGAATCAGGAAGACCTAGGTTCAGCACTCTCTTCTGCCTCGTACTGTCTGACCCTGGACAGATCACTTATTTTTAGAATATGATCTCATGTATCTGAACTTATTGAGTCCAGGTAAGTCTGGGCCTGACTATACGTTCTATTGCTATCTACAGTACTCTACCTACAGTACCATAGTATTTTTATTAGTCTAGCTATGGCCAATGAGATTGAACACCAGAGCTGTCCACCAGGTGGTAGAAATTTTGACTATACAAACGCATTAGGACCGCCCATCTGGTAAGGATGGCTCCATTTGTCATCTACATCAATGGTAGGGGTGTCCACACTAAACAAATCACCAATCCTTGATGGTTGAGATCAGGCCCAATCTGGTTAAATAAGCTAGATGAACCAGAGGGGGTGGCTCTGGAGCATTTTCCCTTTTTATGAGAAAAGTTAGACGGGGAAGAAGTGGGGAGATATCTCCTCACTGTATGAGCTGATATACTTGGACCTCTCTAACACAGAGAAAGTTCCAGGATGATACAGGAGTCTCCTTTGAGCACTTGGGAATTCCTTGTTTAAACTAACATCCATAGCAAGATGGTCTCAGGGGTGGGGAACCTGCAGCCTTGAGGCCACATGTGGCCTTCTAGGTCCTCAAGTGCGGCTCTTTGATAGAATCCAAACCTCACAGAACAAATCCTTTTATTTGGGGATTTGCTCTATAAAGGCTGGATTCGGTCAAAGGGCAGGCCACAGGTTCCCCGCTCCCGGTAGATTAAATAGGAGACTTTAAAAAAAAATGAGGACTAGGCAGCTCAGTGGCACAGTGAATAGGGCACTGGCCCAGGAGTCAGGAGGATTTGAATTAAAATCCGGCCTCAGACATTACTAGCTATGTGACCCTGAACAAGTCCCTTAACCCTGATTGCCTCCAAAAAAATGAGGATCAAATCAGTGAAACTGAACCATTACCATTCCCCAGGAGAATGTCCCTCAGCTCTGAGGGTAAGGACTGATTTTTTTGCTTTATATCCCTAGTACCCGTTGACAGAAAGCACTGCAGAGAAGATAGTATCAGCCTCAGGAAATGGCTCAGGGAGATCTGGTTCAAGCCCTGCCTCTTACACATATTTGTGTGATTCTGGGTAAATCGTTTAGCCTGTCAGTGCCCACCCCCCATCCCCACTTCAGCAACTCTGAGACTCTTAAGGTACAGAGCAGGTGCTGATATGTAGCCGTAGAAGATTTCTTTACTCATAAATTCCTACACCAAAGAAATCATAGGTCTGGTCCAATATAAAAGAAACCAGTCATACCAGTCAAACTATCAAAAAATTATTAGATAGAGCTAGAAAAAAAATAACAACAAAATTCATCTGGAAGAGCAAAAGGTCAAGGATATCAAGGGAGTTCATGAAAAAAATATACAAAGGAAGGTGGCCTTGCTGTACCAGATCAAAAACTATATTACAAAGCAGTAATCATCAAAACCATCTGGTACTGGCTAAGAAACAGAGTGGTTCATCAGTGGAATAGGTTAGGTACACAAGACAGCAGTCAATGACCATAGTAACTAGTGTTTGATAAACCCAAAGACCCCTGCCTCTGGGATAAGAACTCACTATTTGACAAAAATTGATGGAAAAACTGGAAAACAATACGGCACCAACTAGGCATAGACCAACATCCCAAAACCAAACAAACCAACCTAGTGCCTCGCAGTCAGCCAACAAACATTTATTAAATATTTACTATATGAAAAAAAGAAAAAATATATTTACTATATGCCAGTCACAACACTAGAAACAAGGGTGTCAAGAAAGGCAAAAAAAGCTATTCCTGCCATCAAGAGCATACTAGTAGATAATCAGTCAACACAGTGATAGTTTAAGAGAATCACCCAGAGTAACATAGCTAAGATGTCAAAACTAGGTCTTTGACACAGGTCTGGATCATGTTTTAGACTCCAAGACTAGTCCTCTATCCAATACACCATATTTCTCTTGCTCATGGTAGATGCAATAAATGTGATGAATTAAATTGGAGGACATTGTATATAAGACGAGGAACCATATACCCTAGTCAGTAATTTACTTAACATTAGTCCAGTTAAGACGTTTGATCCATGTAAAAATAAGATTTTAGAAGATGTGTTCAAAGTCATGAGATACAGTAAAGAAGAAGAGTTCAACCAGACCATCATAAGAACAAAGGTGATTCAATTTCTGGGCCTTGACTTTTAATGGAAATTGGTCATAATTGCTCATATAGAGACAACTGTATACATAGCCCCTTTTGTACCTTATTTATATGCAGGAACCCCTCCTTTTGCCATATTTCCACACATTGGGTGATTTTTTTATTTGAGAAATGACATTTCTTTCTCCTTTGTCTTCTCTCCCCTCCCAAGATGCCTGCTGTTCAGACAGGATACATAATAAAAATGGACCCTTAGGTATATGTGCTTCTCTACTCCATCATTTAGAAAGGCTATTTTGCAAAATACCTTTGCTCCCTGAGAAAGCATTATGTAGCTATGTTGTTCAAAATCTACCATTTACTTCAACTCACAGATGAGACAGCCAATTTCATTTTATAATGGAAATCAATATTCCCACTCAAAGTCAATCCTGCCTCAAAGAAGCCCCATCATCACTAAATTTATTATATTTAGTCAGTAAAAGTAAAGTCGGCGGAGCAGCCCTGCATTAATGATCAACTAAGAAAACCACCAGTCTTCCTTCCAACCCCTCTGACTGCACTCGCACCTCTTGAGAATCCAAAGACTGGGCCTGCTCCCTTAGGTTCTAAAAATAAATGGACTACAAATGATGGATGGGCCGAGAGATTTATATATGTATTTTTCCCCATAGCAATAATTCAAGAGAGGCATTTTAAAGAGCTCCTGCTGTGTAAAAGGAATCTGCTCCCAGAATAGAATCCTGCATGGTCTTTGACATGCCAGCTGGGGAATAAAATGGTCTCCAACACACAGACTCTGCCAGCACTGTTTTGCCTTCTCATATCTAACTTCATTTGTGTGTGTGTGTATGTATGCTTCAGGAGGCAATGGTGTGAACCATATCATCATGCTTTGTTTCGACACCTACTTTTTTCTTAAGAAAGCAGGGGACTGTGATGGGGAGGGAGAACCATCTCCGTTCCTCCATTGATTGTTTCCTGATAGAACGTTATTTTTATCATGGAAACTTAGCCTTAAAATATCTACCTTGTTGGGGGAGCTAGGTGGTGTGGTGGATAGAGCTCTGGCCTTGGAGTCAGGAGGACCTGAGTTCAAATCTGGCCTTAGACACTTGACACTTACTAGCTGTGTGACCATGGGCAAATCACTTAACCATGATTACCTCACCCCAAAAAAATATATATGTGTGTGTGTATGTGTGTGTGTGCATGTATATACCTTGTTCCATGAAGAGTGGGCCATTTCCCATCCTGTGCATGGATAATTGGGAAGCAATATGGTGTAGTGGAAGTAGCACCAATTTTGGAGTCAGAAGACCATCATTTGAACTCTGGTTCTGTTACTCCCTACCTGTGTGACCTTAGTCAAGATACTTAACCTCTCTGAGTCTCAGACTCAACTCCAAAATGAGGCCTTGAGGCCACATGTGGTCCTTTAGGTTCCCAAGTGCGGCCCTTTGACAGAATCCAAAACCTGGATTCCGTTAAAGGGCCGCACTTGGGGACCTAGAGGGCCACATGGATTCATTCAAAGGGATGAGGGCCACATGTGGCCTCAAGGATGTAGGTTCCCTACCTTTGGACTAGAGAGTCTCCCAGGTTCTTTTCAGCTCCAAGTCTGTGACCCCATAAACAACATTTCCTCACGACTCAGACATCATTCACAGTTCTAAGGTGACTTTCTCTATCTGCACCATCTTGAAAACCTTCCATCATCCCCAACTTCCCCCAAACCAACACCCAAAGGAGCAACCAGGAAACTATTCTGATTTTGTTATTGAAAATGAGCTAAAAGTGTTATTGTAAATGTCTCTTTCTAGTCTTTGGGCTAAGAAATGCTTTCCTTCTACAACACGAAAACCGTTATCAACAATGTGTAGCAGCTTTCTTGTTGCAAGCACAAACGGAAACAGCCAAAGTAAGTGCTTCATTTAATTATTATTAATTAACTTAATAATTTAATTATTCACTTAGGTATTGACTTCTGATTTTCAGATTTTCCATTAGTAAAGAATCCACCCAAAACATCTTTATTTTAAAAATTATGAAGAATAAGACAAGCATTTTGGCAAGGGGACAGAAGGGAGCCGGCCCTTTTTTGGTGGGTTCAAATTCTATATTTATACAGATGGACCATAGTGCCCTACCCACTCAAGTCAGTTTCCCATTTTTGTAAAGTCCTACAAATCTGCTCCCTTGGTTTATCTGCTCACCAGTTAGCAAAATTCCATGATCCCAGTAACTGACCCACCTCCAGATAATGCCAAGTGCTGGTTGGGGATTCCAGTTGGAGAGATATAGGTTTAGACATTCAGCTGCGTATGAACTCCTACAATAAACAAAAGAATCCATCATTCATCAAAAATTAATTCCTTGAGATTACTGCTGAGTCCTAGTGCACTCGAGGATTTCTATCTCTATTCTTTTTCCACACCATTCATTTTCCCAGCGCTTAAAAAAATCTTTTATTATTGCTTTCTCCAAGTGATCTGCATTGTTGCATTTTCAGATTTACCTACTTTGCATGAATTTATGTTTACCAAGGGATTCTGTGTTATCACAATGCACCACAAGTAAGAAAACATGAAGTGGACTAAGGGAGAGAGAGCATAGCATAGTGGGTGCACAGCTAGCCTTACTGTCCAGAACTCAGTTCATGTCCCACCTTTGACCCAAAGACTGTGGGACCTTGGATAAGTCACTTAACTCCCCTCCCACTCCCCTTAGTAGCTCTGTTTCAGTGAGAGTGGCCGCATACTGTCCTGCAACAGTATGTACCTAGCATCCTCTACATAGATGGAACCGGGGGTCCAGACTAAAAAAAAAAGTGCTACAGTGTTTAGTGTACATTTGTTTTAAAGAATAAATAGATAGGAAAACATGAATCCAAATAAAAATGTGAGACTGCTAGTTTGACCCTATTAAAAAAAGGATTTGTTATCTTACTTTTAAAAAAAATTCATTTTTTGTTACATTCTAAATTCCAAATTATCTCCTTCCCTCTTTCCCCATCCCTCACTAGAGAAGTCCACCATTTCACACACACACACACACACACACACACACACACACAGACACGTATTTATATATACATATATATGTATGTATGTATGTATGTATGTAAAACCATACTATGCATACTTCCATTTATCAGTTCTTTCTCTGGAGGTGGACAGCATCTTCCTTCATAGGTCCTCTGTAGTTGATTTGAATATTTATAATACTCAGAATAATTTAGTCATTCATATTCTTTAGTCAGTTTTTCTTTTAATTTTAATTTATTAATTTAATATAATAATTAATTAAATAATTTTATTTGGTAAATAAAGAATTTAATTAATGTGATTAAATTATATATAAAATTTATATATAAATGCATTCATACATAAAATTTATATACAAATTAATTTATTAATAATTAAATGATAATTAATCAGGTAAATTAATTTTTATTTAGTCAGTTCTTTTAACAATATTGCTGTTACTGTATATAGCGTTCTCTTGGTTCTGCTCATTTCACTCTTCATTATTTCATGCAAGTCTTTCCATATTTTTCAAAAATCAACCTGCTCATCATTTCTTCTAGCACAGTAGGATTCCATCACAATCATATACCACAACTTGTTCAGCCATTCCCTGGTGGGCATCCCCTCAATTTCTAGTTCTTTACCACCACAAAAAGAGCTGCTATAAATATATAGGTTCTTTTCTTTTTTCCTTAATCTCCTTGAGAATGAGATCTAATAGCAGTATTGCTGGGTCAAGGAGTATATGCAGTTTTATAACTCTTTGGGCATAATTCCAGATTGTTCTTCAAAATGGTTGGATCAGTTCACAATTCCATCAACTGTATTAATGTCCCAATTTTTCCACATTCCCTCCAATATTTGTCATTTTCTCCTCCCTTCTATCTGTGGTCAGGTTCTTCTGCTTAACTCAATTTTATTTTAATTTATTCATTCATTCATTCATTCATTCATTTTATTTATTGTTGCAGCTTCTTTCTTGGTTGTTAACTTTGTGTTAGGGTTGGGCTATGCTCCTGGCATGTGGAGATAATGTCTCAGGCTTCAGGTTTCTCATGCTGTTGTTTTCAGAGCTCTATCTGGGGGCCTTTGACCTTCCAGTGGTCTCTAATCCAAGGCCAGGTGTGGTCACCGCTCCTCCCGGCTCACACCTTGGTCTATGAGTGACGTCAGGTACTCTTCTCTGCCCCCACGCCCAGACCTGGGCCTCCAGCACCACTGGCACCTCACATGCTCTTGTTCCCTTCAGTCCCTCCACTGGCTACAAGCCCCAGCTCACCCCTTTGCCCTGGAACCTACACGTGGGACTGCACTCTCTGTGACCTCACTCACCTGCATATGCTCCCTCCTTCTCGCCCACAGCTGCACCCAGGACCAAGTCTGGTCAGTGTGCCTGGGCCCTGTGTCCAGCACCGGTGGAGCCCCGCCCCCCAATCTTCCCTTAATCTGCCTCTGAGCCCTACACCTTCAGGGGGCAGAAAGTCACCCCGCTACCCCCAGGACTCATTGTTTGTAGAAGCAGCCATATCTGCCTGGAGGTATCTACACTTCAACAGACCACCCCCCAGGGCGGGCAGGACAGATCTTTCCAAATGTCCTCCCAAGTCGTCATAGGCTGGACAACCGTTTTACCCCAACTTTTAATTATTTCTGCTGCTCTAAGATTTTCTTTGAGGCACTATTGTGGGGTCAAGTTGGGAGAGTCACATAGATTTACTCTGCCATCTTCCCAGATTCCTCCTCAATAAAGCAGTTTTTTTTTCACTCTTACAGAAAACATGGATGGCACAAATTCAAATGGCAACCTCTTGCTTCATGAAAAGATATGAGACAAAGAAATCCTCCTTCACTTTGCCTGCAGAATCCTCTGAGATCTAGGGACCAGAATACAATGACTGTATCTGCTATAACTTTTTATCTAGTGATAGAGGCTGCTTCTGTGATTTCACTGGTATAGAATGAGGACACGCCCTCTGCCAACTCAACACCTTCTCTATAAGTTAGAGTCTAAGGGGGCTGCCTAGGGCACTTGAGAGTTTAAATGACTTGGTCAGAATCGGGCAGCCAGTACATGTCACTCTTGGGTTTCCTAGCTTCAAGGTCAACTTCCTACTATTACAGCATGCTTCGTCTAACTTTTTATGTATTTAGGTTTAAATTATCATTTTTATAAAGCTATTATAACTGTCCCCCCATGATCAACTGTGAGGATATAGTGGTACTCTGGAATATGAAGATTTGGCTCAAGAAAGTCACCAGAGCAGAGGTTATAAGGGAGATCCTAGTGAGAAGCATTCTGACTTTCAGAATATCTGGTAATATTTCCAATAGCCTTGAAAGATGTCCAGTTAAGATTAAAAATTGAACAGTGAGACACAAGGAAATAGTGGAAGCACCTCTGTCTCTAAACCAGGGGCTCTTAATTTGAGGTCCATGAACCTTTTTTTAAAAAATATATATATTATATATATGTATGTATATATATATATTTGACAATTATTTCAATATAATTGGTTTCATTTATAATCCTATGTAATTTATGAATTTAAAAACATTATTATGACAAGGGGCCCATAGTCTTAACTAAACTGACAAAGCAATCCATGACACACAAGAAAGGCTAAGAACCCCAGGAGTCCCTAGATCACACTTTGAGAACAGCTGGACAGTGGAAAAAGGCCTAGAGTTAGGAGAGTCCCAGGTTCAAATTCCATTTCTGACAGTGGTTTATTGACTTAAGTCATTTAAAGTCTCTGAGCCTCAGTTTCCTCATCTGTTATTATTTTGACCAGCAGTTTTTAAACTGAGTCATGACTGGAAAAAGTTTAAGAAGCCCAGATTTTGACCACCCTTCTTCTAGCACAATGGATGACTAAGAAAGAAATGCTATTCATGGCCTTGCTCGGCAATTCCCTCAAACATCGGTCGTTTTTATTTTAAATGTGGTGCCTTGGCTGTGAAAAATTAAACAAGGGGGATGGCCCACACTTCCTTACCCAGAATTATATGAATATACAATCCTCATTTCTCAAGAGCTGCTGACATTTATTAATTTGTGTATTTCAGGTTGTTAAAAAAAAATGTTCGCACAATTAAGGTCCAGCGAAAAAGAACCCCGGGCTTGGGAGGGAGAGGACTTGGGTTCTGCTACTTACTATGTGTGACCTTGGGCAAGTCACAATTTCCTAGGCCTCAGTTTCTTCACCTGTAAAATGAGAGGGTGCAAGGTGACCTTTGAAGCCCCTTCTATGACCCCAATGAATGAATCCGAAGACTGAAATTACTTCTCTTGAAAGAAAATTAAGTTTTTCAAGCACAACTTGAATGTTTTCATCCATGTCATCAAACTCTTTCGATCACTTTTGAAGGTCATTCCAGCATATTCCTTTTATTCAACAATGACTCCATTTCACTTTTAATAGAAAAAAAAGCTACTTATTGTTACTTTTTCCATTTATAGGCCATAAAAATTCAATTAGACCAAAGTCAAGAATCAAGAAATATACTTGCACACTACTAACTATAATAATACCTGGCATGAGAAACTGAGGCAAAGGTTAAGGGACCTGCCCAGGGTTACACAGCCAGTTAAGTATTTAGGGTTGAATTTAAACTCGGGTCTTCCTCACTCCAAGTCAAGGACTCTGTTCACTGTGCCACCCAGCTGCCATTATTCGGGGAGGGGGCATAGTATGGCACATTTCATTGGTGTAGGGAATGCCAAGTGAGAAAAATCCCTCTAACAATGCAGACTGGTCTTAATAAAGTTTGAAACATACTGCTATAAAATGAAGACACAAAAATGTTGGAAAATTAAAGATAGGGGCAGCTAGGTGTCACAGCAGATAGAGCACCAGCCCTGGAGTCAGGAGGACCTGAGTTTAAATCCAGTCTCTGACACTTGACACTTACTAGCTGTGTGACCCTAGGCAAGTCACTTAACCCCAATTGCCTGTCCAAAAAAAATGAAAGATACACATCCCTCCCAGAAGATATCAAATGCAATTCCACAAGGGTCTTAATTCGGGACATGGCACTGTCACGGTGAATTTGTTGGGCACATGAAGGTAGTTGGAAAACTAGATAGTAGATGAAGAGCTGAAGATGTGGACAGAGATGGCCATATGGAGTGGTCTATATGAAGTAATTAACTTGGGTTAAAAAAACAAACAGAACAAAAAAACTTCATACATATAAAAATAGGTCCTGGTGGTACCCAGGTTTTTGTTTTTTTTTACCCAATTTGCAGGTTGTTGGTGAATGCTAACTTTATAACTGATGTTAATATAGTGTTTTCAGTTTTGTAAAGCTTTCTACATGCATTATCTCATTTCATTCTCACAACAACACTATGCGGTAGTAAAGATATTATGGTCCTTTTGCAGATGAGGAAACTGAGGCCAGCAAGATTAAGTGGCTGAAGTCAACAGACTAATGTCAGAAATGGGACCCGAACCTGGGTCTAAGTCTAAGTCTCTTTCCACTATACTGGTGAGTCACCAAGTGTCCTCCAGGGACCCCTGAGTCTCTTGTAGGGCTTCAGGGGGCCAAGTCAAAATTGTTTACATAATAAGAAATTTTAATTTCCAATGCAGCAAGTACTGATAGATATAATCCATGTAAACTGAAGCTCTTTGGGGTCCTCGATAATTTTTAGGAGGGTGAAGGAGTCCTAAGTCCCAAAAGTTAAGAGAACCAGTGCACTGTACCACGGTGTCTCATAAGTAAATGTTTGATATAGAATCCTAGATAAAGGAAAGCAAGGTGATGTAAGGGATATACTAGTAATTGAGATACATATCGTGCTTTTAAGTTTGTAAAATACTGGGATGTATATGTGTGTGTATGTATGCGTACATATATATGTACACATACACACACACACACACACATACATCCATCTCATCCCATTTTCTCATTTGTGGCTTACAACAACCAAATGAGGCAATTGAAATGGGAAAACAACATGTAAACGTTGCATTTCAAAGGTGTAGGGCCTTTACAGTTTTCAGTATCTGGACCCATCAACTGAAAACAGGAAAATCTACTCTAGAGAATAGCAATGATTAAAGAAAAAAAGGTGCTAAGTTTATTCAGAATGAAATAAAAAAAATAAAATAAAAGGGGAAAACAACAGTGTTCAAATATGTAGGGATGTTGTGTGGGTGGTAATGGGAGGTTCTTCTGTAGTTAATGACAGACAGAGAATGTAGGAATAAGGTCTGGGCTGTAGAGCTTGGACGCATTGCAATAGAAAGCTTTGCCTCACTGGAGATTGTGAGAGTAAATGTTCTTACTGCTGATAAAACATCTCAAATGTGTCATTTAGGTACAGGCCTACCTAGAGAGAGGGCAACATATCACACAATATCTTAAGGTCTCTTCAAGCCCTATGAGTCTATGAATCATATTTATGTAACATATGAAGGGTTGGTTTTCCCAGTTTCATTCCATCCAAAAAGGGAAAAATATATGTTTTAAAAAAAATCTTTAACTTTTCAGCAACAGGTTGTACACAGAGACTTTTGCAAACTCCAAAATGGCAATTCTAACTTACTTTTAAGGAATACTCTGCAATGTATCAGTAGATAACACCTTGGGGCCCAAAATCAGGAAAATCTTGTGGGAAGCAGCCGTAAGATATTCTTTTTGTGGAAACAGTATCTCAAAGCGTGCTGGACACAGTGAGAAGCAATAGGCACTCAGTTTTGAAATAGAGGTGGGCAAATGGGCCACCTCTTACAAACTTACAGCATGAAGTGAAGGTTTTTCACGGATTTCTTGGCATTTTATACAATGATTCATGGGAGAAAGCAAAGAGCACAAAGCAGAATGGGACAGATGAACTATGCAATGAAGGAAATGAATCATGCCTCTTAAAAGCATGCATTACTGTGTTCCTATTCTATTGGTAAATAAATTAATTAATTAATTCAAAACAAATTCACTACTGTCCCATTTTGTTAACATGGGGAAAGATCGTATGTTATCATAGACCACAACTGCTAGAAAGAGGGTTTTTATTAATATTCTTTTAACAGATTAAAAAACAAATGCAACAATGCAACAAGCCTCCTTTCAATGCTCTTTATACAGAATCAGGTACCACCACCTGGGGTGACTGGTAGGTACAATTAGTATCAATTGCTATCCAATCCTGAGTTCAGGTAATACAGTGCACGCTGAACTAAACTCTTCCACGATATAAGGCACGAGCACATGATCACAAGTAGTAAATACAACACAAATTAAGAAACAAAAAATCAGATAAAAAATTCATGCAAACCCATCTACAGATAATGAATATGATCCAGTTTCCAGAAGTACATGTCATGTACACATAACTGCACTGTGTTACCAGTCTGTATACAGTAAGAACTTAGTTATTTCCAATTCTATTTTATACATGTTTACATAAATTCCATAGGTCTATGCACAATATTCACATCTGCAATGATAATGAAAAATTAGAATCTAGGCAAATGGCAATTAAGACAGCATAATGTGTGGCACACTTTCATTACAAAATACCATTCGTCAAGCTTGTGTCTAGGAATACTAAATTAATGGCACATTTAATCTTGTGGATGATAATTACTTGTGGTTTAATAACCAAAGTGCATATAAAATTCGCTGTGGTCACAGAGACCACAATTATCAAAGTGTGTGACAATAATCTGCTCTTTACTCAAGAAAAAAAGAAACATATTTATGACAGGTTTAAAGAAACAGAATTAGCTTTACAAATCTCAAAACTGTACAATTTAAAAATAATCACCAAGAATCACCTCTTTCAGGGTAATGGGATACAAACAATTTCGGCAATTACTATGTAACACTACTGTGAGGAAGCCCTACTCAAAATTAGCTCAATTCCACACTGAGAGGTAGTTGAAACAAAATGCTATTCATATCCTGCATTGAGGTCTTCTGTTTATTTCCCCCCCACCCCATCCCACCCTTTTTTTCCTTACAAAAGAGACAAATCCTGTACAAGCAGCATTTTTAGTCTTCTTTCTACAAAAGTTCTATAGGTACAGTCTGGCATACACTAGACCAGCAAGGCCTGCCTTTTTTTCTTTTCTTTTTTTTTTTAAATAGCTCTTCTATGTCTGGATTTGAAGTTTTCCAGCCTGCTTTGCATTACTGCCAAATCACAGATCTGGACCTGCCAGCTGTAACTCACAGACACAAGAATGGAGCCTAGCAGCCACATTTGAAATATGCAGCCTAGGAACATATTTTCATCTTTTTCAAGGGGAAAATTTCCTTTTGTTTTCAAAACATCTTAGGTTCATGAATTAAGAACAGAAAGCTATGTGGCAGTGACAACAACATCAGCAGCACTAGCTCGGAGAATGGAAACGAGAAAAGCAGTCAGATTATTAAACACTTTTGTAAAAGCATTTCTGCAATAGTCTCCATGTTATTTTTCTTGTGAAAGAGGGAAGAGGCATTCAGTGCATCCCATAGCAAGGAAGGAAGGGAACCAAGAATTTAAGCCTGAGGAATTTTCATGGTATTTATTGTTCTAAAAACTATGCCAACGGTGATACTGAGCGTTTCTGTTTGCCTTAAACACTATAAACCAACGTCACTGTGTGTATTGGTTATAGATATCAAAGGTAAAAATACCTGGGAGATTTTCAAAACAAAAAAGGTCTATTTTAATTTTAACTATTCAGAGTAAATAGTTCTCTAGTCAGTCTATCTTTCACGCTGAGCAATGCATATATTGTTTTAATGAATCTGGAAATTATGGAATCTTACAGGATCATAGATTTAGAGCTGGAAGGAATCCAGAAGCCACTGAGTCTAAGCCCCTCATTTTATGAGAAACTGCCAAGAGAGGGTGACTTGCCCAGGGTCACACAGCTACTAAGTGTCCGGGGTGAAATCAGAACTCAGGTCTTTATGGTTCCAAGTCCAGTAATTCACCCACTGTGCTCTCATTTTCTTTTCGAGGAAATGTCAAAAACTGAGGCTAACTTTAACTTACTTGGGAAATTCCATAATTTCCAGATTCATTAAAACAATATAATAAATTAAAGATCCATTTTCAGTCTCCAAAGTATTCACAGACATCCTCTAGGCATGAATTAGTCTTAAAATCTGCAAGACCATCTAGTTCATCCTGTACATTCTCTTGGTAAGGTCACAGAAGCCCAGAGAGGCTAACCAACTTATGTGAGCTCACCCAGTAGACTGTCCAGGGACTGAGCTGAGCTAGAACCCCAGTATCTCAGGCAGCTGAGCATCTTCTCTACTATAACACAAGTGCTTCCTATTTCAGCTCAGGTTACAAATTTTGGGACTTACTGATGCACTTATTTGGGGCAATAATGTCTCTCTCGAAAGTAGCCATAATGCATTATTTTTTTTCAAAGTAAAAAGATTTCTCAGATCAAGTAGAAAACCAAATTCTGGATCAAAATTTGTTGGTATTTTATCACTTTAAAAATGGTCCACTAATTTACATAAAGAAAACATGAAATAATTGAAAATTAAATGCTTCCTTACCACTTAATCAGTGCTGACTTATTTTTCAATAAATAGGCTAACAATATCAATTACTAGTTTTAAGATGCAAAGTTATGAGTCAATTAGACATATACCTAACTCATAGTTTTGGGTGATTATATGAAATAATATATTTTTTAAAAAGTTGAACCATTGAAGAATTGAGAATTTCACATTCCTTAAGGGAAACAATTTGGCTATTCTCAGAAAACTAAATTGAAAATAAACAAAATTTAGTAATATCATATATTCTATTCAGCAATTAGTGACAGATCTTTGTGAGATTCTCATTTAGGGGGAGGGCAGGAGAGAGGAAAAGAAGAGCTAAGAAATAGAAAGAGGAAAAAGAGACAAAAACACGTTTTAGACAAAAGAAATACTCAACCTTTCAAATATTTCCCCAAGGACACGAACTATTACAAAGCACGAGATTGGTTTCACAGAAGTATATGAAATGAATGTAAGAGGAGTGAATCAGGATAAAACAAAAACCAGGCTTGATTTTGTGGCAAAGAGTTTTCTTAACATACAGTGTATTTAAAATACCCAAGCAACATTTTTACAACATCAAAATGGTGCAACTGGGCTATGATGTAAATGATACAAGAGTAAAAGGGGTTTGGCAAATTTTATGGTATTGTGCATGATTTTATAGAGAAGACGTTTAATGCATAGGAACAAGGAGGATGGTAACGTGCAACAAAAACAAACACGTGCTATACTGAATCCTTGTACATTTCTGTAATTTAGCTTTTGGAGAAAGTAGAAAAGAAGCTGTGAGATTACATAAATGTTTGTGAGCAGTGAAATTATGTTTTAAAAAAATACGTTGATATTCTCTGTTCAAAATTTATTTACATTTAACTAGATAATTCTAAACTAGGCATGAAAGCTGTTTTCAGGGTAAGTGGAAAGAAAACAACAGGTGATGAGCCCAAGTCTCACAAAAATAGAAGAGTTTTACTGGATCTTAATAAACATTTCAAAATATACTGATTTTGCCAAGTATTACAACCACTGTCTAAATCAAATAGTAGTCCAAGTACTCTATGAAGTGCATTTATTAAAACTCTAATGTTAGTGTAATCTTGTTTGATGAACATGATAACAGTTATCCTTGTAAGTCATTGAAACACGCATCACAGACACGAACAGGCTTCTTGGAAGAAGGAGTTAAGGCATTTTTGGCTGAACATTCAGCACAAAAGATATTTCCACACTGTCTACAATGATGCTGTGAATGAGAGAAACAAGAGAAATTAAACTTCCAACATAAAACTAGGAAGGCATCAGTAAGGGAGGTACATTCACTTCTAGGTACAAAGGGTGCTGTCACATAGAAAAATTGTTTCTTTCACATCTTCATAAAATGTGAAAGAAGTTTTTGTTTTTCCTTTCTCACACTACACAACTTTATATCTGTTTAATTCAGAATCACATGCTAAACTTTCTTTCTCTCAAATAATGCAACGAACTAAAATATCATTATTCCAGACAGATAGGCAAAGGGATATTGGTTTTTACATTGGAGCACAGGCTCGGGAAATTTTGGGACCAGTGAAATACAATGAAGCAGATAACTGAATCCAGACCTCCAAAATCCTAGCCAAACTCAAGATCACGTGAATGGTAACAGGGAACCAAGTCAAATATGTGCACACCGATTAAAATTTGTAAGTAAGTTTCTGTCAAGGTGTGCTATCCAGATATGGGGCTATTTTATTGATCAAATATTATTATCACTGAGGAGAGGTCTCCAGATACTCATTTATATATGCACAATTCCTTTACATACCCGTCTCACGGTGACCGAAAAGCCTTTTCCACAGGCCATGCAGTTCTGTACCTCATTATCTTCAGCCCATTTTCTATTTAAAGCTTGTGTATGTTTGATCTAAAAAAAAAAAATCATACATAAACATAAACAAAATTATAAACCATTTTAAAGAACAGATTATTCCTAAAAACCTATCTATTGTTTAAAAAAAAAAACACTTGGAGATATACATACGTGTGTGTGTGTGTGTGTGTGTGTGTATACACACACACGAGAGTGTCTTTCTCTTTTTTTTTTTTTTAAAGGCAATTGGGGTTAAGTGACTTGCCCAGGGTCATGCAACTAGTAAGCGTCAAGTGTTTGATCTGAGGCCGGATTTGAACTCAGGTCCTCCTGACTTCAGGGCCAGTGCTCTATCCACTTCACCACCTAGCTGCCCCTGTGTGTGTCTTTCTCAACAAATATCACAAATCACATTCACACATAATAGATTCTCCCTAAAATTGCTCAGTAGCATAGTGGCAACCACTAACTCGTTCATTCATTCATTCTTTCATTCCTTCATTCAAATATTTCTCTACTATGTGCAAGGAGGTGGGGAATATACAAAGATAAATAAGACATGGCCCTTGCCTTTAATGTTCTTCCAACCTAGTGAGAGAGATTTTATATAAATATGTATATATATATGTGTATGTATACACACACACACACACACACACACACATACACACATACAAATACAATGAACAAAAATTAGAATATAATCAAGACTATAAGAAGGATATAAATAACTATGAGATCAGATAAGGGAGTGATTATTTCTGGTTTGGGAAGGAGCAGAAAATCAAGGAGAGCATGATGGAGGAGGTGGCATTTAGGCTAGACCTTGGAGGATGGGTAGGATATCACCGGGCAGGAAACAAGGGAGGGCTGAAAGTCTAGAGGTTAAAATAACCATGACTAGGTCCAGGAGGAGCAAGGCATTGAGAGGTAGGAGGAAAGCAGACGGTGGCCAAAGGAGAGAATTTCAGAGTCTTAAGATCTTGGGGGTACACAGCAAAGTCTGGGGTGTAAATTCTGTGATACAATCAGCACGGAACTAAATTTCAGGTAGCTGGCGGGTTAGGCAGGCTTCTGTAGGCCGCCCTCGGCACTTGGCCACTACATAGAATGCTGGTTTCATGAGAGAATGTGCTCCAAGTTCCACATAAACATTTAGAACACAAGCTGTCTTCCCCTTCA
>NW_020954652.1:1126502-1155414 GCF_900497805.2 Vombatus ursinus | reverse complement strand
CATCACATCACATCACATCACATCACATCACATCACATCACATCACATCACATCACAGGGAAGGAAGGATGGAAAGTAGGCAGGAAATGTACAGGAAGAAGGGACGTAGCTAGAGGGGAGCACCAAGGACTTTAGCCCTCCTTTTTCCATCACCTTCCTCTTGCCATATCCCACGCCCCTCTCTGGAATGGCCCTAGAGGCAAGATAAGACGTGGGGATGGAATGTTTTATAGTGGAAGTGGCAGCAGCAGGCTGAGGCAGAAAGGCAAGAGCCCAAGAGGAGGAGGTGGCGACAGGGCAGAGTAATTCTAGTTTCTGTCTGTCCGGGGCAGCTGCTCTGGAGTAGCTTTTCATATGCAAGGGACTTGTGCATATTGGGAACTATCTGAATATGCATGAAGGAAATCAGAAATTCAAAGTGCCAAATTCTGTCCCTGACCAAGCTAAGATTGACTAATTAACATGAGCTATTGAATCTCAAACAGAAAAGATGGCCAAAATAATTCAAAGAACTCAGCAGAACTGCTCCCCCAAGCCTCCTTTCCCCACTCAAACCCAGGGCCTGACCTCGGCCTGGTTGCTTGACCTCCACCTGCCATCAGAGCAGAGTTTCTCAGCTTACCAGCCTACTCTGGAAGAGAGTGTAGCTTCATAGCTGCTCTTTCATTCTCTCCTATGAATTATCACTAACTGTTCCCTAACCCTCACTGGCACTCAATTCTCTACTGCCTTTTGATATTCTCAAGGGGACCTTGATATCTAAGTAGCAAAGCACAGTGATCACACGCTGGCCTGAGCTCCAGTCCCTGCTGGTCCACAAACTGTCTACAAAACTTTGAAAATGGGTCTCGAGTTTCCTCCCCTTCTCTTAAAGGAGAAGCCTGGACCAGAAAAATCTTCTAGAGACTTCTTTCTGATCTAATTCTCCAGTGCCCACAGAGCTGGGAGCAGAAAATCAAGGAAAGCATGATGGAGGAGATAGCATTTAAGCTAGGCCTTGGAGGATGGGTAGGATATCAACGGGTATCCTATCTTTCCAAATCCCTTATTTTTCAAAGTGTCTTTTCTGAATCTCTCACTACTCTTAGCACAGAGCAAGTGTTCAATGTGTTGAATGAATTTTCAAACAGCAGCCAAAGTAAACAGTCTCCTACAGAAAATGGCGCTCTCTGTGAAATCAGAAGGAATGGCCCACTCAGCATGACTTCCCAGCCCACAACTTACCTGTAATGACTGATTTTCTCTGCCTAATTCCTGCACTGCTGCAGTTGTGTTGTCCAGTTTTCTCTGCAATTCTAGTACTTTGGCTTGAAGCTTCTCTATTTCACCCTCACTTTTGAGACACCTGAAGATGGATAATGAAGATATAATTAGATAGTTACAAAAGACTTAAAAGAGCCCATGAAACAGAAAAGGGACTCCTGAAGTAACTAAAAAAATCATTGAAATTAAACATTCATTATTTACTCCAAGTTATTTTTAGTTTTAAGTGGTGATTCAATACTAGCAGGGGCTTGTTTGTTGCTTCCCCCCCCCCCACATAATACGTGATTAGATGACAGCATATTCATTTTAATCAATCATAAAGTACACTTTCCCCAAATAGTATAATTTAATCACCTTTCCAACAGTGCTCTCCTTTCATCTTGATTATTTTGAATAGTTGCTTCCAATACTGCAATTTCGCCCCGTAGGTCATCTATCTGTTTCTCTAGTTCACTAACTCTCCGTTGGCTGGCCTGCCATTCTTTCTTTACCGTGCCCAAATTCTCATTCAAAGCTGTCACTTGCATGGCAAGCCTCGTCTCGTTCTCTTCATGCTTCCTAATTTTCTCTTCCTTTTCTTTTATTTCTGCATGCTGAAAAAAAGGAAAACAAATATATATGTATACACACACACATACTCTCTTTAGTATTATAATTGCAGTCAGATATGGGTTTGAGTGCCTTCCTCTCAAATTTCAAATTTTAGGACCATACAGTATTGTTTTCATGTAGGGACAAGTGGGATAAGTAACACTGTTAGCTTATAACAAGAGACACAACCACCATCTACTTAATCTAAATTAGCTCCAAGTCTACAGCTTTAAAATAATAGTTAGCTTACGACTTTCAAGTTCGTGTCAGATTTTAAAATGGTCTTTGGGTTCTTTTTGAAAAAGGCTAATGAAGAGTGAAATGAACAGAACCAAGAGAACATTGTACATAGTAAAGCGATACTGTTCAAAGAACAATTGTGAATGACTAAGTCATTTTGAGTGCTATAAATATTCAAATTGACTACAAAGGATCTATGAAGGAAGATGCTACCCACATCCAGAGAAAGAACTGATAAACAGAGGTACATATAGTATGGTTTTACATGCCCACACACACGAATGTGCACACACATCCACACATCCACACATACACATTTGTGTCTAATGATAGCCTTCTCTAGGATGGGGTGGGGAGGGAAAAAAATAAAAAGTGCAAAGCAGAGAACAAAAGAAAACAGACAGAAGCACAGAAAAGCAGGGTATGTAGTATTTATTACACAGTATACGATATTACATAGTATATTACATAGAATACGATATGTAGTATTTACTACATAATTTTTTTTAAAAAGTAAACAGTGAAACAGAAATTCATGGTTTTATATTGAATCCTCTTTTTATGTTTTGCTATGTACATGGAAATGTTCTTTTTTTGTCTTTTTGTATTTAAGTTCAAAATGAATAAAACTTAAAGAAAAAAAGACTTAGAATCTCAAATTAGTAATGTGAAGTACACAAAATATACCACTCTTCTCTTAAGTGTTTCCTTTATCTACACAAGTCCTACACTCTCTCCTACCGACCTATCAACAGGTAACTTGAATACCATTTAATTCATGGTTTGAATGTGAAATTACAATTTTATAATAATTGAATAATTTAGAATTAAAAGTTATATGAGTATATTTGGATTTAATTCAAAAGGAGAAAGCCAGATGCTTCCCATCTAGTACACAACAGAAGGAAAAGTATTGTGGTTTTTGGTCACCATAATTCTAAAATGAAATCTCATTATACCTTATAAATGTTTATTTTGCCTAAATAAATGTAACATGACAATATATTCGCCACTATTTTTCTTTTCTACAAAGGTGTTTTTGTTAACTTTTTGCAACTTTCAGTGACTTGTTTAAAATACGGGCATATATTTTCTAAATTAGAACTGATGCTAATGTCTAATAAATCTGTGTTTTCACCAACATGGATAGTCCCTCCACCAATTCAGATTACAATACCATTTATGCCTTCTAATCTTGTGCATGTAATTCTTGCCTATGTCCTTCTATAATTCTTCCACCAATTAGCCACTGGAAGGCCTTCTTTTAGTCTTTTAATACTTCAGAGGTACAAATATAACACTCAGATTGTCCATTTGTTTTCTCTTATTTTGTTGGCATGAATTTAGGATGGTGACCATGTGAGCAAATAGGAAGGGAAGCAAGATGTAGTGAGGATGAAATGTGAGCTAAAAGAAAAGTGTTGAGGATGATTTTAAGTTTACAAACCTGGATGAACGGTAGCTGTGAATAAAAGCATTTGGAGAAGTTCACCATCACTTGGAATTTTTCCTTTGTTTGAACATTGTGCTGGCTACCTTCCATATGCTTGGTAATCAGAATTCATGCCTACCTTGGGTTCAATTATTCCATGTATCATTGAACAAAGTTATTTTCATAGCTGTATCTATTACAGTGTTGTATAATTGTAACACATGTTTAGGACTTACTAAGGAAGGCCTTCAAAGCTGTATTTTATTGTATTGGGTCAACTGCTTCTTTAAAAAATATCAGACAGCACAATTATACATTCTTAATCATTTCAGTAAGAATTATGAGGACAAGATTTTATCTGTTGTAGAAAAAAGCACTTGAGAAAGCATGTCTGTTCTTAACTCATACTTTTATTGTTGTTGTCATTTTAAGTAATGTCCAACTCTTCATGACCCTGAATTCTCTTCTAGAAACTAAACATACTTAGTTGCTTCAGCAGATGCTTCTAAGTGGCCTAGTTCCCAACTCCTTCACTATCTGAGCCACCCCACCACCCCTCATTTGTGTACTCCAGTTTGCCAATGTCCTCCCTAAAATGCAGAACCTAAACGGAAATTGACAGTCAAGATAAGGTGGGATAGGGTACAGAACAGGCAGGCAATCGCCTCCCTGGCTTTGGGGACTAGGCTTCTGCTAAGTCAGACTAAGAGCACATCAGTTGTTTGAGCTGCCTCTTGACCCACACTGAGTTTACTATTTACTAAAACCTCCAAGTCTTTCTTATGTGAACTGCTGTGTTGTCATACAGTGAAGGATGAAATTGGCAAACACAGTTTAGAATCCAGGAAGGACAAAGGACAAAGACTTGTAGACAGGTTCAAGAGTGCTGGATACAGGGAGCACCACATGATTTCGTCGAAATAGGGTATATCTTAACAGAAGGAATAACTCTTTAAAGAAATCGCAGTCATTTCAGAATAAACTATCTCTGCTGTCAGATCATTATCTGATTAAAGCACAGTTCAACATAAAAGCCAAATTATAGGAAAAGATGAAGATGAAGACATTGTACACAATACTATTCGTGCAGCTCTAACCTGACCTATTTATAAACTTAATAAAAAGGAAAATGGATCCTAGAAAACAGAAATAATGCAAACCAGTTAGCACAAAGAACAAGCAGCAGTCTCTCGGTATCACACTGACATTATTCAATATTAAGATGCATGGATGCTGATAGCGTAGAAGATCTTGTCATGCTCTATACAGGTTACTGCAGCGCAGTAAGCAATCAATCATCTCCTCAGTGGCTTGTTTTGCACATTGTGAACAGTGCAACGTGAGATAATCCAGTTGATGACTCCCTCTTGTCGCCTTAGGGTAATGGTGAAACAAATGCCAAGGCCTTTATTCAACCCTGCTAGAAGAGCCTTTTGTCTTCTGGTTTAGCTCTACGGAGAACATCATGGTGGATCAGCTTCAGTTTCTCTATTAGCATCTCAACTATCAGAGAAACCTGGATACAGATTACAGGTTAAGAGTAGAAGCAGTTTAATGACTCTCTGCATGCCCTCTAAGAACTGTGACTCTTAGTATTCCCCCCTTTTCCACCTATTTTTTATCAGAGCCCATCACTGAGCAAGCTGAGAGCAGCAGACAATGGGGAGCTAGCATACCCCTGCAACTACAAATCACAGTACAGGGCAGGGCCTTGAGTCAGGAAAACTCCTCTTCCTGAATTCAAGTCTGGCTTCAGACACTTCCTAGATGTGTGAACCTGGGCAAGTCACTTAACCCTGTTTGCCTCGGTTCCTCATCTGTAAAATGAGTGAAAAAGCAAATAGCAAAGCACTCTAGTATAAGAAAATCTCAGATGGTATCACAAAGAGTCAGACATGACTAAAAAATGACTGCCTGAAGCATGCATTTGGATCAAATCATTTCATGGGTCACACACAATGGCCAGAACAATTCATCATCTGGTGGCTAAACTTGTCAAGATGAGCTTCTCTGGAAGGCACTCACCTGGTCCACAGCTAAAAGACACAGTCTAACATTAGGCAGTTATTAGAAACCTTCTTAGCTTGACAGATGATGACAGAATTTGTGTTCTGATGGCATCACCTTTAGCACAGACAAGGGTCACCTCCATGCCAGGAAAGGATATAGGCATAGGATTTTCTTTTTCCCATTTTTATTAAAAAAAAAAAATCCTGAAATTGGTTAAGTTAGTATAGCTATTTCCAGATGCCATTTTTTCATTAGATTCTCTAAAATAAAAAAAGACACAAACACATAACCAAAATACAAAATAATGTATAATAAATACAATAAAAACTTGCAAAAGTATTATGAGGCTCCAAGAATAAGGTTGTTACTAGTATAAGTCCAAAGAAAGCTTCATGGAAAAGGTGTCATTTTAGGGAAGGAAGACATTCCGGGAAGAAGAAACAACATAGTGGCAAGAAGGCAGAAGACTGAAAGGTGTATTTAGGAGCTGAAGAGTAGCCCCATTAGGATGGAGTATATGATATAAGGTATGTATGTATGTATGTGATATGAGATAAAGTTGGAAAGGTAAAGTAGCACCAGATTATGGAGGACCTTTACTGTCAGACTAAAGTATGTGAACTTTACTTAATGAGGTAATAGGCAGCCACTGGGGATTTTTGAGCAGAGGAGCGATATGAGCAGATCTATGTATTTTATGTGGTGGTATAAAAAAGGATCGGTGGGAAAGAAACTTACTAACCAATTTGGCTTCCTTCTCAGCGAATTCTTTCTTCAGATCATCTTCAGTCTTTTTCAACTGATCTTTTACTACTTGTTGGTTTTTCTTTTCCTGTTCAAGAGCTGACTCCAGGGCATCTAATTTGCCCTGAAGGTCTAGTTTCTGCTGAATCAATAACTGTTTGGCATCCTTTAGATTTGTTATTTCCTGTTAGAAAAACATAACACAGAACTAAAACTTCAAAATACACCTGCAAATTACCTGTAATTAATCATCTAACAATAATGATAATAACAACTTAACATTTTATTTCAATTATTTGAGGAGGTTGCTTTCCTTTGTTTTCCACACTTTTAAACTCACCCTATTCTCATCCCTCTCCCCCAGCCCTTTATCAGAGGAAATAATATTTTTCTAAGTTACAAAACTTAGTAGACAAATACAAGATTATGCATAGTGACCCAAAGCTACTATCCTTAAATCAAGATAGTTCCAATTTTCTGTGGTATGGAATGAAAAAAGGTCAGTCTTTTTAAAAAAAGTCATGCATCTGGCCTCTAAAAGTATATTTTTCAGTTATCTGGAAGCTAACTTCACAAGTCTCTCATCTCTTCCTTTAGATGATTATAAATGAAATTCCTTCATCAAATCTCAACAAAATCAAAACTTTTAGGTTGCCTTGTTTTTACTCAAGTGGTCATAAATTAAAGTCAGATATAGTAAATATGCAAAAGTAAAAGGATGTCCTGACAGGGATTATTTCATAGGTTCAAAGGATCACACAGACTTAGGACTAGAAGGGACCTGACAGGACATCGAGTCAAACCAAAGTGAGGGCGAATGACTTGTCTTAGGCCACACAGGCAATAAGCAAGATCTGACCCCATATCTTCCAACTCTAGAGCCAATGTTTTTCTAATGTCCTTAATCTTGGAAAATCTAATAATATTCCTTGTCTTTTAAAAAAAATCTTAATTCCTTTGTTTTCCCATTTAACTTTTAATTTCAAAGAAACTTCAGTATTTAGACATGGAACATTGACACTGGCAAGCATGGTATTTATCCACAAAAACATGCCAAGTCAGAAAACAGACATTCCAACTTACCTTCAGGCTTTCTTGTTTGCAGGACCCAAGTTCTTCACTCAATTTGGAAATCTCTTTTTCCTGCCTACCCTTAACTTCTTGTAGTTCCATCAGTTTGGACTTCTCATTAGCTAGTTCTTTTTCTTTCAGTGACTAGGGGAAAACATTTAATTGTGAAGTAGTCAATTCAGAATAAAAATATAAAGCTATATTTTTCTTATTCACAAATTTATTTAGCTTACAGGTAACTGAAACACTATATGGTTTTCAAAATTATGTCAATAAAACACAAAGGGCTGACCACAAAACGCTGCCTGAACTTCCTATCAAAATACCTTTCCAAATTGAACATTACTTATACCAAGTCTCTCCCCCTTTTTACATCTCAGATAAGCTCTATAATTTCATGATAGGTCAGTTATTTTGGTTATTAAACCAAAAATGACAAGTTTCTTCTCATTTTGTGTGAGAGAGTATATATTTCTCTGCCAAGAAAAAAACTAAAGATAAATGTGGTTTACATTTTCTAAGCCACTAAAAGCAAAGGTTGATATTTTCACATTCATAGCCTGATAATACACCATACATTTTATCTTACTGAAATGTATGCAATAGCACTTCCTACCAGAAAATGCTAACTTTTAGCTGAGGAGATTTTTAATATAGTTCAGAATGGTTTCCAGACTCTTTTACATCCTGCAAATGCAACCAAGGGACTAGAGACCAAGTAATATGAGGGCTGGCTAAAAACATTAGATATTTTCAGCCTGGAGAAGAGCAGAGACAGAATTGATACATACGAGAGAGCTCTTCAAATATTGGGTGGGATTTAGAATGGACAGACGATAAAGTATCCTATAAATTCCAGAAGGCTGATAGATGGAAGTTACAAGAGTTACAGGGAGGCAGATATCTGGACTTAACATAGGGAAGAATGACAAAAATAAAAGTAGTGAGCTTCCCATAGCTGAAAGTGTTCCCACACAGGATGCTGGATGAAGAACACTGCGAGAGCCTCCCAGAGCCTTCTTACTGAGTGAAAGTGAGAACCTCGAGGCCCCTTAGAACATCAAAGCTCCAGGTGAAGGACGGAAACGGAGAAAAGGCACCTTGTCGTTTCGCACAGATTGCAGTGCTTTTCCCTGCTCCTGTAACTGCTGCTCTTTTTTGGACACATCTTGCTCCAAAGAGGCCTTGGCAGTCTTAAGCTCTTGAATCATTTTATTCTGGTTTCCAAGTTGGTTTCGGTTTGAAATCAAGTCCTCCTGAGCCAGAGAGAGCTTTTCTTCTACAGACTAAGAAAAAAGATTTACAAGCACTTGTTAATAAACACTATGAAAAACACAAACACTTCTGACCACACTTTAATCAAAACAAGAGAAAGAATTCTCAATTAGGTTGTCTTGCTTAAATAAAAACAAAAATAAGTCCTGCAATGGTAGGTTTTTGAATTTTTACGAGTAAAAGATGTCATTTTGAAATATATGGAATCAGTTAACAAGAGTTTGTTGAGTCCTTTCTAACACTATATTCAGCAGGAAATATTTGACTTAATCCTTGCTCTCAAGGAATCTAAAATCATGTTGGAGAGACAAAGGTAATGCATAGGAAATAGCAACCATAAGATAGCAACTAGTTTAGGAGCTAAACTGTAAGGTTAAGACTAATGCTGGAGGATTTAGAATAAACTTTAAAATGATAGAACATTTAACAAAAGAATGAGGGTCCTTTTGCAAGTGATTTTATTACATATAAGTCAATACAGGGATACAAAGGAAAAAAGAAGAAAAAGCAAGTGGATAAAAGATGAAGGGAGAGGATGGGAAAAGATTCTTCTTTTCAATGCTTGCTAAGGTTCTTAGTGCTAGCTGGCTTTCCTTGCCATAGAGATCTGCCCCGAGCATTAAGCAGGCTACTCCTCTAGCTGAGAACTGTATTGGCATAAGGAATATGAAATCACAGCTACTTAACGGTCAGTCATGAAATGCTCAAAGGGCCCATGTTAAGAAGCCACACTCGGACATATAGTGAACATATATACACAAGACCAAGAGTCATTTCCCAAAAGGTAAGTGGTCAAAGGACGTGAACAAATAATTTTCAAAAGCAGAATTACAAACTATCAACAATCATATGAAAGACTACTCAAATCACTAATATGAGAAATACAAATCAAAACAAGTGAAATTTCTTGTAAACATTCAGAAATTAGCAAAGATAATGAGGTGAAAATGGTTAAAGTTGAAAAGGCCACAGAAAGACAGGCATACAGTTTATAGAGCTGATTTGGTTCAACTACGCTGTGAAAAAAAATTGCGGAATTATGTAAGAAGTGACTTGACTATTCCTACTCTTTGACCCAAAGATTCCACAGCTGGGAATATATACCAAGGAAGTTAAAGGCATCAAGACTGATCCCACATGTAACAAAACATTGATAATTTATGACAAAAAACTTATAAAACATTTTTTCTGGTAGCAAAAACCCAGAAATAATGCAGGTGCCCATGCCTGAGAAATGGTGAAATAAATTGTTGTGGCAGAATCATAGCTCTCGAGCGGGCAGGGACCTGTGAGGCCATCTGGCCCAATCCCCTCATCTCGCAGTTCAGGAAACTGACTCATGACTGGAACAGAATGTCACTGAGGGCAGAGACCGATCTGGTCATGCCTTGCATCCCCAGCACAGTAGGTGCTTTATGAAATGCTTGCTGAAGGAATGATACCATAAAAAATGATGAATGAATATGAGGAATCCCAAGAAATACAGCAAGATAGGAGAACTGATGCAAATCCATATGACCTCTGGGTTAAATCTGAGATTTACTGTGATCATTTAAAAATTACTTGTTTGGTCTGTTTTCTTCCAGTAACTTCCCTCAAAAAAAATCATCCTCATCAAATTATTCATTTTTACAGAAAGATAAAATGTATTTTAATGCAATATTTTATTCTATTATTTATTTAGTATTTTATTTTTCCCCAGTTAATTGTAAAAACAATTTTTAACATTTCTTTTTAAAACTTTGAGCTCCAAAACTCTCTCCCTTACTCTCTCCCTACTTCCCCTCATTGAGAAGGCAAGCAATTCAATATAGATTACACACGTTAACACAATATTTTAAGTAAACCTTTGTGAGAGGGTTTTTTCCCCTCCTTTTAGAAAAGTAACCCTGTTTAATGTCAGATGGTAGAAGACTGAACAGGGATGGTACTCAGATTCTCAGAGTTTATTTTAAACTCCAACAGCTACCTTTCTTTGAACTTGATCACATAAATAATCCAAAACAAAGTGTTTATGGTTAAATCTCCTTTCTATTTTTACTTAAAAAAGACAGAATCGAATAGACATTCCATTTAATAGCCAGTCAAGTAAAAATGATACTTCATCAATATCCCAGCAGGTGGTGCTAAAAGCACAGTTTAATTCTCACCCTTCCTATTCCTACTGGAGATCATGTGGGTCCAATCAATCCAACCAACAAAGAAGATTGTGAGATCTGCTCATTTCACTGAAACAGAAAGAAACCATGATGGCCATGGGTGACTTTCTGTGCAACGGCATAATCTTACTTTGGCTGGCTTATTTCTCATCAGGCTCCATCCTAATGTCCTACTACACCAATTTTTTTTCTTTGACAAAAACATGCAAAAAAAAAAATGTAGAAATTATCTACCTTATACTTTCTCAAAAAGCATTCCAGTCATTTTACAACCTAAATTGTTTTTTATAAATGTCATTCACATGTAAAACAGTGGACAGTGGGCTGAACTGGGAGCCAGACTTGAATCAGGATCTTACTAGCTGAATGGTGTTGTTCAGTTGTGTCTGACTCTTTATGACCCCACAGCCCGTAGTGTCCATGGGGCTTTCTTGGCAAAGATATTGGAGTGGCTTGCCATTTCCTTCTCCAGTGGATTAAGGCAAACAGAAGTGACTTGCCCAGATGTACACAGCTAGTAAATGTCTCAGGCTAGATTCGAACTCAGGTCTTCTTGACTCCAGGCCCCAATGCTCTATGCACTATGGTGTCACCAAGTGACTTGTTTAAGTTCATATAGCCAAAATGTGTCAAAATTAGGATCTGAATTCAGGTCTTCCTGACTCTAGGCCCAGCACTCTGTCCACTGAGCCACCCAGCTGCCTCCACTAGCTGAATGATCCCTAGGCAAGTCATTTCATCTCTTTCGGCCTCAGTTTCCTCATTTGTACAACAGGGATGATAATAGCACTTATCTCAAAGGGTTGCTGGGGGGGGAATAAATGAGACAATATGTGCAGGGCACTTTGCAAACCTTAAAGAACTACAGAAATGATAGTTATTTCTATTAGCTTACATAATGCATTCACACAGATAGTTCTAGTTGTTATCATAGCAATACATTAAGAGATAAAGTCTTAGTTTCAGTTGTGCCCATGACTTTGTCACCAAAGAAGTAATTCCAATGAGATGCATCACCCCCAGTTTGACAAGGATATTTTAACAATTAACAAACCATTTATAAAAAGCCATTTGAATTCTCACAAAGAACTTTAGAGCTCAGACATCTGGACTTAAATCATAGGATACCCATCCTAAATATACAGTCATAATGAGAATCTCCTTGTCCTGTGACAAGTGTCTAAAAGTAATACCTTCTGAAATGCTGTCAAATTACAGAGTTCTAAAGATTCTGTAGAATGACCAACTTAGGTCATGCAAAATGACAGCTAGGTATCACAGTGGATAGATAGAGTGCCAAGCCTGGAGTCAGAAAGACCCAAGTTCAAATCCAGCCTCCCACACCTACTTCTTGTGCAAATCCTGGGCAAGTCACTTAACCTGTTTATCTCAGTTTCCTCATCTGTAAAATAGGTATAATAATAGTGCCTATTTCCTGGGGTTGTTGTGAGGATCAAATTTGATATCTGTAAAGGATTCATAATTTCGTTAAGGCGGTCACCCTCCATCAACAAAGAAGACAAGCCCTTTAGACTTTGTGAAAATGGTGTTTAAGTAACCCAGGGGTGAGCCTTTCTCCACTGAGCTAGGTGGACCCTAAGATGAGACACGCAGGCCATCACTGACCCATACCTGAAACACTCCTAGGTTGGTAGAACCTGCCAAAGGCTTCCAGAAATCAGAGTCCCCCTTATGCCACAATAAGGCATAAAGAAAGGACTTTAGTCAAGGTTTATTTTTCCTGCCTGGCATCCTATATACATACAGTGCTCCTTATCAGATAAAGCATCTGCATCAGTAAGTTCCATCCCTGATCTTTTTTCAAACTACAGCATTTCTGGTCTGTTATTACTGTTTTAGTCCAATATAACTTGTATAGGTATTTTATGAAGTAACTCACAAAACCCTTCTCCAGTGCCTCATCATGCTTTTCAAAGCTATGCCAACAAAACATGAGCTCAAGTAGGTTCTTCCAAACTGGCAATGATTTGAATATGGTCCTGGCAACATATGTCCAAGGGCATTCACAGCCAGGGTTAGAGAAGTTTACCACTCACAGGCTGCCACTCAGTGATGAATTATTTGGCCATGGCAAACCATGACACAAAAGAAAACAAATACAAAATGGCCCTCAGCACTGTGTAGCCCCTTCCAAGTGTGCATGGATGGTGGCTAAATGGAGGAAAGGGGAGCCAAGGGTGCTAAGAATCACATTTTTTAGGTTAGCTACAAACATTACTTTAGTTATCAGTACTATCAATGTCAGGGATTATCCAGGGATCAGCAGGCAAATGTGTTACTCAAAGAACTGAATCACAGCAATCTTGACATTTACAACATAAACAAAATCAGAAGATAAAAGCTGCTGCTAAATAGAAGGATAGCTCACAGATTATTCTTGGCAAAGTAAATATTATAGCAGAAACCTAGCAGGACCTAGGTTCAGATCCTGAGCCTCACTACCTGTGTGACCTTGGACAAGTCACTGAACCTCCCTAGGCATCAGGTTCAAGAGATGTAAAATAAAGAAGCTAGACTGATTTTTAAGGCCATTCCAACTCTGGGCCTTTGTACATGTCCAAAATGTGCTCCCTCTTCAAGTCTCCTTTCTGGAATCTCTAGTTTCTTTTAAAGCTCAGTTCAAGTGCCACTTCCTACAGGAAGCCCTTCCTGATCTCCCCCACTGTTAGTCCTCCCTCCTCCTAAACACACACACACACACACACACACATCTATGTACATATACATTTTATATCAGCACTGTATCTATTTTGTGTTTCACTATACACAACCACATTACATAAGCTCCTTGACGGCAGGGAATGCTGGTGCTTACTCTCAGTGCCTGGCACAGGCACTTCATAAATAAATGCTTGTTTACTGAACAAATGCCTATTGAGTTCACCTCACAGAGCTTGCCGTACCTTGAGATCCTGTCTTGTTGCTAGCAGCTCAGACTCTTTCCCGTAGAAGTCAGACTGAAGCTGTTTGAGGTCTTCCTGACTCTTTTCGTACGTGTGCTGTAACGCTGATAGCTTGTCTCTCTCTGCTGTGAGGTCCTGGGATGAGAGCATTATCTGCTGCTGTAGTTTATTCTCAAGCTCTGTCTGAAATACATAAAAAGTGGCTTAAAAATTACAAATCGGAAAAATAGCAACAAAACTGTAGAACAAAAAGTTGGATTTATTTCGGGATTCATTTGTACCCTGTTCCATTGAGAATGATATGAGAAAACACCAGATTATATGTAGCTTTGTGCTCTAAAATTCCATTTCTTTCAAAAAAAAATTTAAGTTCGGACTATAATTTTATCACACTGATGAAAAGGGAACTACAAAAAAAGCTATTTTCCTACTTAATTTTTAAGTGATGAACAAAAATATTAAAAAATAAAGCAAAATAAAAAATCTAGTTCAACAATTAACTGTTTTATGTTCTAAAGAATTTAAAAGAGGACTGTCTGGGAAGTCAAAGGACTCAAATTTAAAACATCCCTTTTAAACTTACTCCTGTGCCCTAGGCAAGTTGCTCTACCCTCTCTGGACCTGAATTTTATCATCTCTACAGATTACTGACCAGCTATGATTCTGGGTGGTCTAAGAAGTCGATTTATGATTACAATGTAGAGACTAGTCTCCTATGAAAGACCAATAAAATTATCTTGGCTACAGAGCAGAAACTAGAGCTAATTTGGAATAATCTTGTGGGCGCAAGGATAGAAAATGTTATTCTGGATTAAAAAAAATTTTTTTAACACATATTTTTTTTTCTTTAGGAAATACATTCAATTGGACTATGCTTTACCCAGGAGTTTTTTGGGGGTTTTTTGGGGGTTTTTTTTTTTTTTTTTTGGTTAGACAATGGGGTTAGCAAGTGTTATGTGTCTGAGGCCAAATTTGAATTCAGGTCCTTCTGACTCCCAGGCCGGTTCTCTATCCACTGAGCCACCTAGCTGCCCCTGCCCAGGAGTTTTTAACCTTCTTTGTCTCATGATACAACCTTTCTGCAGTCTAGTGAAGCCTTTGGGTCCCTTCTCAGAATATCTTTAAATGCATAAAATAAAATACATGTAAGTACAAAGAAAACCAAAGGTTAATGAAAATAAAGATGTAATTTTTTTTCCACCTAAGTTCATAGACCTCCTGAAATCTACTCATGGACCCCAAGAATTAAGAGCCCCTGGCTTAAACCATCTCAGACAAATGACAGCTTGACCATAGGCTATCACACAACCTTCCTCAGTAACTTACCATCATGGATTCCTTAAATGGAACCTGACTCACTCATGCTATCCTTTTTAGCCCTGTCTTCTTTTTACATGGTACTCAGAAGAGTTACAGATCAGCTGGCCATCACCTTCCTATAAGAGATTTTCATGTATTTGGAAACTACTGTTAAATTGTGTTTTGGAATTAATTCTCTTTGACCTTGTTTTCCAGTTCTTCACTCCCAAGTTCTCCACATAAAGACTCCAAATTATACCAGCAGGAGAGAACAGACACTAACCAGTGATGATCATAAAGAAAGACAGCATTACCTCATAGTTCCTGCATTCTATACTTGTTTTTATGTATTACAAGGCTGTTCATTTAAAAAATTTGGACCCATACTTCTGACCTACCATCACCTTGTTAGTCCCTTTATTTTGAAATATTTGTATTTAAAGCTTTTATTTGTTCCTGAAGTATACCTATCACTTTATACTTGTCTATACTCTATACTTGTCATTCTCATCTATGTTTCTAGCCTCTTTTCTAATTTCCCAAGGTTATTTTTAATTCGATTTTTTTTATACAAAGGCTGACTATTCCCCTGCCCCAGTCAGAGTAGTCTATAATAAGGTTAATAAACATGCTATTTATTCCATCATATAGTTCACTGATGAAAATGTGAGCTAACAGTAAGAAATACACTCTTGAATCTAAAAATCCTGGACTAGACTAGCTAGTATAACAAGATTATACCCATTAACCAAAGTTTTGAAAGAAATGTCTGAAAACTATTAACCTCAAGAAAAAAGACTGATAAAAAAAAATTTTGTCTTTCTTGAATATAATCAGTGGAGCTATAGTACTTTAAGAGGGGAAAAAAAATCTAATGAACCATTTGTGCTAGACTTTTTAAAGACTGATTCAAAAATAAGATTTCAAAACTTAAATGAAAACATTTTTATAAGTCTATTCTGTCTTTTGTCACTGTTCACATTTATACTATAAACAGTTTATACTATAAACTATATTTTAACCTCATGCCACTGAATTGTTAATACATAAAACATTGTATCTGCTTCTAAGTGGTAGTAATGTTAATTCAGTATCTTCCTTAAAAAAAGTATACCCATGCACAAATAAAAATAGCTACATCACCAGAACAGGGAGAAAAGCATTTTTTTCAATTAAGAAAAGATCCCAAATGAATCTCTCCTTTACAATGAAGATGGCTCTCAGTCCATACAAACATCAGAATATATAGAAAAATAAAAAGGAGGGGGAAAAAAGCCTAGAAATCAACTTAAAACAGGTCACAAAACAAATGTTCCTTATGATTACACTTAAAATAGAAAATAAAAATTTCTTCTAATTACATGAAACTTGACACTGCTGACATTTCCAAATGTTATTTCATTTATGGGTTTAATTTTTGACATTTCCACTCAAAACAATGCTTTTCTAAAAATTCTCAATTCAATTTCTAACACACTAGGATTATCTAATCTTGCTTTAGATGGAATTAAATTCAATGAAATATCTACTACTGTGTGCAAAGAATTATAGCAAGAGAAAAGGTCGAATAAGAAACAATCTCTGCTCTGTAAGGGTTTAAATATAGTCCAGGAAAGATGAACAGAATGTAAACAAAGAAAAAAGGCTTTATGATGTATGAAGTACAATGGAAAAGATCAATTCTAGCTGGGATTGGTGGTTAGAGAAGCCTTTGTAGGGTTAGCAGTATTTAACCAGGAAGGAAAAGCAAAATCTCAAAAGGCAGACATGGAGAGGCATACACTCCAGGCATAATGAAGGTTGGAAGACAGGAGATAGGGAAAAGTGGATATAGGGAGGCAGATGGGTTCAAAAGCAAGTAGCCCATTCGGGCTGGAGGGTAGCATGAAGAAAAGCCGAACCACAATGGAGAGGGGCTTGAATGCCAGACTCTAAACAGGAGTTTAGACTTTATTCAACTAGCCATGGAAAGGCACCACAATGTTTGAACAGGAGAAGAACTTGGGCAGCACTGTGCAGAAGGGAGACTACTGTGGCGTGAGCGTGCAGGATGAACTGAAAGAGAGAAGAGCCTGAAGGGAGAAAATCAGCTAGAAAACTCGAACAATTGTCCAGGTGTGAGGTAACAAGGGACTGAACTGAGGTGGTGGTAATGGAAATGAAGGGGGCAAATGCAAGAAATACTGTGAAAGTAAATTCAATAGGACTTGACAGATCATCTATGGGACACAAAGGAAGGAAAGGTAATGAAGAAGTTCCTAAATTTCAAGCAGAAGTGCCTAGAAAACATAAGGGTACTAGTAATACTAAAGAAGTCAGGAGGAAAAGCAGGTTTGGTTAGGAAAATGAAAAGTTTGGTTAAGACTAAGAAGAGAGGCCTACTCTGGAGACATATCCACACAGAAGGAATAACTGTGATTATCAGGGAAGAGAATAAAAGAGGCTGGGGGAATGTTGACATTAAAGGAATGAGAAGAGGAGCCATGGGAGAGGACAGGGAAGACTGGAGAGGTAGAAGAGGGTGGAGCAGCTACAGAAACCAAGGGAAAGAAAAAGAGAGTCAACTACAGGTCAAGGGACTATGAAGAAGCCCCTGGAGTTGGTGATTAGGTCATCGGACAACCTTAAAAAAGAACTTCAGTGGAGCAGGAGAAAAAGATAGATCACGAGGGACGAAGGAGTGAAGGAGGAGAGTTTAAACTGCTCTTCCTGGAAGCCTGAAAGTAACAGAAAGCAGAGACAGATAAAGGGCAGCAGGGGCAGCAGGGGAGTTGTTGGGCGTTTTTTAAGAAAGACTTTACCTGAGCAGTTTTGAAGGAGGAAAGAAAGGATCAGTGAAGAGAGAAATTCTGAAAATACAAGAGAGGGACAGGGATTACTGGTACTACAAAGTCCCCAATGGACTAAATAACAGGGGGAGGGATTATCTTTGGCAAAAAAGAAAGCCATCTCTTTCTCTGAGACAAGAGAGGGGAAAAGAATAGAAAATTAAAGAGGCTTGAGGGGCACAGGAGGGAAGTGGAGGGAACTCATACCTGATGGACTCTTCTCACTAAAGAAGAAGTTAAGTTTATCTGCTGAAAAAGTAAGGAGGGTTGGAGATGGTTTGGGAACTCAGGAAGAATGGAAAAGGTCTTAGGCAGTCAATCACTTTTAGATGCAACAGGGAATCAATAAGAAAAAAATTAAAGAATTAGTCGAGCAGCAATAAAGACGAAGTAAAATAACATGAATTTGTTACAGACTTCATCAATGTGGCTTCATGACTTTTTTTAGTTATAATCAACTACAAAGGAGTGTGAGCTGAGAAAGCAGATGGTGAAGGCAGCAATGAAGTTACCCACTGATTAGGGGCAGTTAAAAGACTAAAGATTCACTATGAAAAAAAAAATGTGTTCAGTTAAGAGTGAGATGGATAAAGGAACAAGAGGAGGTATGAAGTAATGCTACTTTACCAATAATAATAATAATTATAGCTAACATATAGCACCTACTATGCACCAGGCACTGTGCTAAGCACTTTACAATTATAATCTCATTGGATCCTTACAACCACCCTGAGAGTTAGGTAGGTACTGTTATTATTCCCATTTTACAAATGAGGAAAACTCAGGCAAACAGTGGTTAAATGACTTGCCCAAGGTCACATAGCTAGTATGTTTCTGAGGCTAGATTTGAACTTAGTCTTCTCAACTCCAGGCCTGGCACTCAATCCAATGCCTCATCTAGCTAGTGCGAAAGAGTGGCAGTTATATAAAAGGTAACAAAAGAATTTATGCGAGCTAATTCATACTTCTTGGCTTTAAAATAGAGAATATGATTCCACAATCATACTTAATATATTTACATACTAAAGTATTTGCAGCAATATCCAAACTTTCTATAATTTTAATGTTGAAAAATTCCTTATTCACATATGAACTGCTCACTGATGTGGAAATCATTAATTTGCTTACTTTACCACGCTAAACATTGCATTATTTTACAAGAAGAGCAAACGGACACAGTATCAGACCTTCTGGGAAAGTGTCGTTTTCATTTTGTCTTGAAGTTCTTCAGTCTGCTTCTTTCTCTGCTCGAGTAGTTGCTTTAGTGAATTGAGTTTCCCCTGAAGTTGCTGCTCCTCTCTTTCCCTTTCTTTTGAATCATTTTGGACGTGTGAGACTTGTTCCTTTGCAGAGCTGGGGTGCAACTTCAACTGCTGAGCAGCCTAGGAAAGGAGAAAAGTTAAAACAGCTTTATCAAATGATCCAGAATCATTCTACCCAGTTACTGATGTACATGACATTTATCACAGTAACACACAAGTTACCACTATCTTTCACACTGAACAAGCCCTCCTATGTCCTAAGCATCTCTGCTGAAAATAATTTCAAAATGTAAAGGCTTTATTTACATCCTTTTAAAATTCTTACTGTCATAGGAAGAAGAAAATCTTACCTCCTTCTCCTTTTCAACTAACTTCTTTTCCTTTTCATTCTTTTCCTTAACGGCACATTCAGTCTGCACTTGATGTTTTAGTTCCTTGCAAATCTTTTCCTGTAAAATTAAAACTATATTATCCAAGGAGCATTTTTAAAAAGAGACTTAGGTACTCTATAAATATTTCAAGATATATACCAGGCCATGATGGGAATCATTAAATTACCCACTATTCAATGGGTGGGAACATCTCACACACACACACACACACACGTACATGTACATATACACATATGAACATACATGCATATACACGCACAACAGGGTATAAAGAACATGTCTTGCAATGAAAAGGAAAACCTAGTAACAGAGAGGCAGCATTTACATAGCACTTCAAGGTTTACAAAGCACTTTACAGGGTCCCTGAGGGCCTCGGTGAGTGGGCTATCCATTCTGCCTAACTACCTCACTGCAATATAGAACAGGGATAGGATTTAGAGTTGGAATGGATCTTGGAGGTCATCTAGACCACTCCCCTCATTTTATAGATAAGGAAACTGAGGCTCAGAGAAAGGGAGTGACCCATGTGTGGTCCTATGTGTAGTTGTGGCATAAGCCACATTCTCAGATCACAATTCCAGAGATCCTTCAGTACACTACAGACACATGGCCTCCTCGGTGCAGCAGACTGTGTGAAAGAATTCCGGGAAAGGAGGCTGGAGCCAGACTGAGTAGATGCCAGACTATAAAGTTTGTATTTTACCCTAAAGGGAAAAGAAGCCACTGAAGTTGTTTGAGCAAAGGAGTACCATAATCAGGCCTGTACCTTGGGAAAGTTATTTTGGCAACAGACCAGCAGGCTGGGGTGAGGAGAGATCAGAGACCCCTTAGGAAGCAGTTACAGGCAAATAGTGACTCAGCCTTGAACTAAGATGGTGACCATGGGTGATGAGGAGACGAATATGAAATATGGTACGGAGCTATAATCAAGAGGAGATGGCAAATGACTGCACATGGAATATGGAAGAGAAGGAACAGCCAAATCTATAGACCTCTGAGCTCAGGGGTGGGAGGGACCAGAAGGGAGATAAGCACTTAAGGTGAAAGTTTTGAATAGCTCCTGTGGTGAGTATGATGGTGACTCAATCAGGGAAGAATAAAAGGACTGCCATGCAGCAGCAGGTAGGACCAGCTGAGATGACAGAATAGCGGGCCCAGCAGGCACAGTTGCAGAAACTCCCTCCAGAAGCATTCTGGTAGCTCTGGGGCAGGAAAAGATTTTGAGAGTGACCCAAAGTTGAAGACTGGCAGGATATGAATGGTGGTAGGGCACAAGAGCAAGAGAGTCAAGGGTGAAAGCAACACACAACAGAACTTACTCAAGTGTGGGGTAAAGATGGAAGAGGAGAAAGTGGCACCCAAACAGTGGTTGCTGGACTGGGAGAAAAGGGAGAAATTGTGAGGAGCTGAGATTGCAATGGCATGAAAAACAGGTTGGGGAAGAGAGAGAAGAATGAGAGACTATGGTAAGAGAGTGAGCTGGCACACACCTATACTGCCTGCAAAGGAAGCCGAGGCTGGTGGATCACTGTGGCAAAGGAGTTCTGAACTGCAGGAGGCCAAGCTAATTGAGGGTCTGTACTGAGTGAGCCTGGGATGCAGGGGACCACCACACTGCCTAAGGAGAGCTGAACTGGCCCAGGTCAGAAACAGAGTGGGCCAAAGCGCCTAGGCCAATTAGTAGTGGGGCTGGGTCTCTAGGTAGCTGCTACACTTCCAGCCAGGATGAGGTAGGGAGAACCAGTGTCAAAAGAATAGAAAAAATCAAGACTATTGTAAGAGAGGGTAATTTCAGAGTTCAAAACCATGGAAAATATAACAGCTGTAAGCAAAAATGCGATCTAAGATTCTAACATCCCTGCTAAGGAAAAGCAAGGCCAGATGACCATTAGGGCTATTTTACAGAGGAAGGTACTGGTTGGCCGGATGGTCCCTGAAGGAGGGCAGAGATCAAGGGGCCAGACCTGGAAGAGCTTGCTTAAAAGTTGGTGCCATTTCTCTGTTCTTAGACTCCACAGAGAGTTCATGGCACCTCCAAGATTATTTCTTAAAAATAACATGTTTTATTTTGTTACTTTACTTGGTATCTGTAACTCAAAGAATACTGAAGATCTCAGAGACAATTTAGAACAAACCTCTCATTTCTGAAATAAGGAAAACAAGGCAGAGAAGGGAAGGGACTTGGCAAAGGTCACAGAGGTAAGCAGCAGAGTCCATTCTTGAAATCAGGACAAGAGCTCTTTTTAAATAACCAAAATACAGAAAAAAGGAACTAGAAGACATCTCAAAAGGTCATCTGATCTAGTTTCTTAATTCAGACAGGGACCTGAATATATATGCCTTCAGGATCAAAGGATTTTAGAGTTGGAAGGGACCTTAAAGCTGTCCTCTAGTCCAGTGACGTCAACTGAAATGGAAATGGACAGAAGTATATTGACTTAGGAGATCACATATTAACATAATCTATTTTGTAATATATTTCTACTTAGTTGGTTAAACATTTCCAAATTATATTTTAGTCTGGTTCTGTCATGCTGGGAGGTTTTGGTGTCCTCCAGCTGAGAGTTTGACACTTCTGATCTAGTCCATCCCCACATTTACAAATGAGAAAATTGAGACAGGAAGGTTAGCTGATTTGCCTGAGGTCACAATGCGAAGTAAGGAGCAGTGCTGGGAATTAAACCCAGGTCTTTGTCTCCAAATCCAGTTCTTTTCCCAAAAGTTCTTCCTACCTGCTTTTGCAAAAAATGGTTGTCGATGCAAGTCTTAAATTTCTATTTTCACGAAATGAAATTGTATAATCATGTCTCAATTTGTTTTATTTACCTCCAATCTAAATTTTCCTTGCCTTTTTTGGGGATCAATTTCATCTTATGTGGTTCTCATATGTAGAAAACGACCAGTCATCACCCTCTCTTAAAAACCCTTTGAAAAAACCAATTCAGTCTCTTCCACTCCCTGTACCACTGGCCCTCAAAAGGAAATTAAATAGAAATGCAAAAGAATACAATAAGTTACTGAATAAATGCCCTAAAAAGATTACACAAAATATAAAATAAGCATGATATCCCAGAAAAGTAAACAGGAATAACTAACCAATTCTGCTGAAGCTGTTTTTCCACTCTGCTTTTCCTTTTCTAATTCATTCTTTGAGTCTTTCAAAGACTCGGAGGTTTTTGCTAATTTGTCTTTGGTTGTGGAAAGTTCCTTTAGCAGCCGGTCTCTCTCCATCTTCACTTGTTGTAAGTCTGTCACTGCTGCTTGCATCTTGCCATCCAATTCCTTACGCTGACTCTCTGCGTCTTGATGTAATTTCTGAAGTTCTTGCTTAAGGTCGGATTTTTCCTTCTCATGTTTGGACAGCATTTGTGTTGCGTGTTCGAGGGCATCAGATTTCTTCCGTAGATCCAAATGGGCAGTAGAGACGCTAAATGTTTTGTGGAAAAAAGTTTAAAACCTTTAAAAGTCAGTATTAGTAGCATATGAATATATTACCCACAATTTTTTTTCTTTTGTAGTCCATAAGTGAAATTAATTTAAGGATATAATTTTATAGAATAATTGAGCTGGAAGGGACTTTAGGAGATCAAATGATCTAAACACCTTACTTGATAGAGAAGGGACCTGAGATTCAAAGAAGTCACATGACTCACCCCAGGTCACAAAGCTAGTGACAGATCCAAGCCTAGGATCCAGTTCTCCTGACATGCAGTCAATGCTCTGTCCATGATCAAGTTTTTTTCGTGCACCTGGAAGGGAAATCTCTCCTTCTGCTAGCCCCTAAGTAACACAGGGGGCTTTGCTACTTTCCTTTTTATGGCAAAGCATGAAACACAGCATATGAGTTAGCCCAGGCCTACAGAAGTGAAGTCGAAGTCTTTTCTTTCTGGAATAGGGTGGGAAAGAGTATTTCCCAACAATCTGTTCTAGAACCAAGAGGTAACTCTGGAATATATCACATATACTCTCTCTGTAACTTAAAGAGTTCTTAAAGATTTTTTGCCAACAGAAGAATAAATGTGTGGCATTTTCAACATCTCATTAACTAAATGACATGAACTAGGTAGATTAAGACTGAGCTAGTTCAGCAATGGAAACTATTAAATTCTCTAGGAAAGAAATAAAATCATTCCTATTTGGCTACTTGGTTAACATCACTTTGAGCCCACATCAAGGCCTACAGCAGCAGGGGAATTGACTTCTACCTCATCAACCACGTTCTATTGGGGATTTCTTTCTTTCATAGATGAGACAGCCACTGAGCTCCCTTGCAATTCTCAAATTCCGAGATTTTTGTGTGTCTGCGTCTGTGTGTGTGTGTGTGTGTGTGTGTGTCTGTGTATGTGTGTGTACTACATTTTCAGTGTGCCTTATAATCACTACAAATTCTACAACACTTTAATAAAGAATATTTTCATTATGATGACAGCTGTATAAGCAACATGCTTAAAGCTAATAAAACTTAAAATTTTCTAACTTTTCATCCTCTGGATCACATCATTACAACTCCTTCTTTTCCTTCTCTCATGAAGATTCAAGAAAATAGAAAAGCTGAGCATGTGGAAGATTAGAAATGGTAAAATATTAAATTTTTCTAATGACAAAGTGGTTCTCAAAGTTAGTAACAGGATTTAAGACCACTATGCTCCTACAACCAAAATAGTTGTAAAATAAAATGGTTACTAAATAGGTTGCTAAAATAGTTAGAATGCCTCCCAAGCTGTCCTGAAGAGTCAAGATCATGAGTTTCCTTTGCCACGCCCCTTAAATTTTCTCCAGATTATCCATGGCCTTAACCACAGGAATACAGCAGCAGCAACCAAAGCAATTGGAACAGAACCATGAGCTGTGAGACTGTGCCAAGCAGGGTTTCTAGGGAGAGCCAGGGTGTCCCTCAGGGTCCCCTGTGAATGCCAGGTCAGTCATTACTCATAGCAGTTTGAGCTGCTGCCAAGAGAAGACTCGCTGCCCCACTGGCTGACGTGTGTGCCCCCTCCCTGAGGCTGTGGTCCCAAACAGCCCCTTCTTTTGTTAACTCCACACTGTTTTATTCAAATTTGTGAGTAAATCCAGGCAACTGCTTTACCCTGGTCAACTAGATAGATGACTCAAAAAAAAAAAAAAAAACCAAACCCAAAACTTCCCATTTCTTGCCCTACCCAAAAGAAACAAAATGGCTCTACTGGATTATGATAGTTTTAATTTCCATTTCAAACAAACATTTCCATACATGGATTCAACACATTTAATGTAAACATTTAATAAACATGAAATCATGTCAACAATATGGAACCTTTGTGGAAATAGCAAAATAAACAATATCCACTTTGAAACTATGTTGGCTTACACTTCTCTCTCAGCTTCCAGCTGTTGACTCAGCTCTGCAGCTCGGAGATTTAACTCGGCATTCTGCTGCCTTTGCTCTTGTAGATCATGTAAAATTTGTTCCTTACTTGCTTTAGCTTCAAGAATATCAGCCTCCAGTTTCTATGAAACAAAAAAGTTCAACTTTAGTGGCTACTTTAGTCTAATTAATTGAGAAATCTTGAAGAATTTCCTTACATAGAGTCCACATTATTCCACTCTTGTTTTCTTGGACCAGTTTTTCCACAAAAACAGCCATGAAACACTCCTTTAAATTATAGGAAAAAAAATTCTGAATAGGAATTCTGAACAGTAGAAAAAAATTTACATGCCACTTTTTGTTTTTTGGGTGGAAGTGAGTAGGTCTGTGATATTATCAGTGTGGAGAACTCCTGATGTACAAAAATCCCTCCACTGATGCAGATCCTCAATCATTCTTGGAAAGCAGCCTGAGCACCACAGCCAGGACATGTCAGAGGCAGAACTTAAACTGGTGTTTTTCTGACTCTACTTTATCATGCTGTCTTTTTAGTGGAGATCAAAAAATTCAAAACAAAGAAAAAATGAAATTCCAGATTTATAATTAGAGAAATATTATCCTTCAAAATAAATGACATCAGTTTAATTATTCACACATAATTATTTCACCTATTCTAATTACTGTAGTCATTTATCTGTTTAAACTATTTAGATAATGTTCTCATTAAAAAATTCTGCTCTTTCTGCATAAAGCAAAAGAAACATACATACGATCACTTAAAGTATTGTTTGAATAACTAGACACATTTTAACAGTTCTATACCTGCTAAATACAACAAATAACTTTGATGTGTGCACACACACACGCAACACATATGCACATACACACACAGGCGCACCCACTCAACCCACCCCAACGCACACACACAGAGTTCCAAAATTCTTAATGCAGTTTTAATAGCTAAAACAATTATTAATGTTTAATAACTTAAAACTGCACTCAAGCTCTTGGATTATCTCACGTATTGTTATGCTTAAAACATTCAGAAAAAATGTCTCAAAACTATTTTACACAACTGAGTTTAATTCTTAAAAAATTGGCTATAAAAAGCACTAGCATATTTCCTAGGATTATTAACTGTACCTCACTGGACTCTGGATGGTCTGCTAGTAAGGTTACAATCGCATAGAATCTCAAGGTTAAGAGGAAATTTTTTTTTCTCCAAGCTTGAAACTCACATAGGAATTTCTTTTCTCCAAGTGCTTAAATGGTCTCTACCTGACGACTGTGAGTGACAGGATTCTTAGAACCTTCTGACAAAGCCCATTCTATTTACTTTGGGACAGCTCTCATTGACAAGGATTTTTTTTTTAAATACACAACTTTTTTGCAACTTCTACCTAACTTTGCACTCTGGAAGCAAACAGAACAAGTGTAGCCACTCTCCTAGATGACAGCCCTCGGACTTCTCAGCATCCTCAGGTTGGTAATATGCAACCTTCTACTCCCCTACCATCCCGGAGGCAGTCCTAGGGTGACGTTCTTCCTAAAAATGAAACCCAGAACTGACTTGACACAAGTGAATCAATGGATTTCCATTCACTCCTCTGAAGACGTGGTTGGTCCAGAGCAGAGAACCCCTAGGCCACCCTTCACCCTGGACAATGGGGTCCTCTTAAGGCAGCCCAGCATGCCATTTTCTTTTTTGCTGCAAAATCACACACTGTCAATTCATATTAAGCTTAAAATCAACTCAAATCTTTCTGAAATCAACTGCTGTCTCACTGCTATTGGCCTTCTTGCATACTTGAGCAGCTTAGTTTTGAACCCAACTATAGGACTTTACATTTATCCATACTCAGTTTTATTTAATATTTGGTCCATTATTTTAATCTATCAAGATCTTTTGGTTCCTCCAGTCTATATTCTAACACGGTAGCTATCCCCGCCCCCCGCAACTATCACCTGAAAATCTAAGCATTCCATCCAAATCTCAAATAAAAATGTTGGACAGTTAGAAAGGTTTATAGGACCCTTCCCTGGAGATCTCTCTCAGTCTCCACAATACTCATTAAATGGAGGGCTGTGGGAAGACTCTGCTAACTGCAGGCTAATCAGAAAATTCTTGTCTTTCTTTGATGATTCTTGAATTTTTAACATCTCAGGGTAATCATTAATAATATCAATTTTCATCATATGTAACTGTAGATTAGAATGTGTAGGTGATTAAGAGGAATTTTATAACAGAAAAAATTTTGGTAAGAAAATGCTTTATAATAATTGTTTTTTTACAAATTTTACAAATTTACAAATTTTTACTATTATTTTATTACAAACCTTTACTTGGCCCTCTAATTCTTCAGCTCTCTGTTCATAAGAGAGCTGCTTCTCTTTTAATTCCTTAATGAAGGTTTCCAGCTGGGCACAGTGATCTTGCTTATCATGTAGCTGGGCAGTTACTTCATCCAACTGATTACTGATTTTATTGAGCTCCTACAAAGGAGAAAATTTAAGAGTGTTTCAGTCAGGCTAACCTACTTTTGTCTCAAGATTATATAATCTACATACATAGATTACATAAAACTAATTGGTATAATTGAAAATCAGCACTTCAAGGCTCCATGATTTAAGACGTAGATGGACATCAACCCAGATCAGGGGTGGAGAATCTGTAGCCTCAAGGCCACATGTAGCCTTCTAGGTCCTCAAGTTCAGCCCTTTGACCGAATCCAAACTTCACAGAACAAATCTTCTTAATAAAAGGATTTGTTCTATAAAACCTGGACTCAGTCAAAAGGCTACACCCAAGGACCTAGAAGGCCACATATGGCCTCGAGGCCACAGGTCCCACCCCAGTCCCTGACCCAGATCACAGCTCTCCACCCCTGCATATTTTCATTTTCCAAAGTCGCTGTGGCTGCAAAAATGTATAACTGATAATCCTTCTGGTAACTAGCCTGTGGTCTATACACTGAGACAGTTCTACCTTCAACACTTTTCTGATTTTTTTTTAAAATGCTTTTCAGGGGGAAATTACTTTAGGAGTCACAATGATTAAGCTAAGGAGAATAACATATCTTTTAATATTTTAAGGACATAGGCTTTCTTCAGCATGGATCACAATACCTCAATCCCTTAATGTAGTGTTTCTCAAAGTGTGGTTCAGGGGATCCCTGGGAATCCATGAGGTCAAAATTATTTCATGATGATACTTAATTTCTCGTATGGCAAATATCTCTATCCATCTCTCTACCTACCTATCTATCTAAAAATCTACATAAACAAAAGCTTGAGGATGGGGGTCAATAATTTTTATGAGTATAAAGTGCTGCCTTCATGAATAAACATTGTACGTTGCTGTGATTGAGGAAAATTCATCATCTGGTAACAACCTTCTACAAACTTATCAAGGCTAAGGCTAATCTTCAGACAATATCCACTCTTTCACTGGGCCCAAGCTAGAAACCTCTCCAGCTCGATGGGCCCCCCTAAAACTCACACTCTGCTGGCATAGCCTCCAAGCTATGAGGGCGTAGTGGAGAACTTTGGTGGCATTAAGTGTTGTTGCTACCATACTTTTATACCGTGACTAAATGCTCTGAACCCTCACTAGATGCCAACATGCATGTAGATATAACATGTAACTCTGCCAAGTCATCTTTTCAATCTATATCAGTTTAAGATATAAGGTTGTTTTACTTCTTGTACCTGTTGCTTGTCTTGCAATGCATTCTGAGCTGTATCCAAATGATTCTGAAGATCTGCTCTTTGAGCAGTTTTTGCTGCTTCAGCAGACAGCAATAATTCAGTTTTTGCTATAATCTAAAATAAAATGAAAAAATCTCTAATTTATATTCAGAATATTATTTTTATTTCACCTTACATCAATGAATATCATAAGCCCATTTCTGAGGAACTTCTGAAATCATATTAGAAATTATTAGGGGCAGCTAAGTGGCACAGCGGATAGAGCACTGGCCCTGGAGTCAGGAAGACCTGAGTTCAAATCTGGCTTTAGACACATAACATTCACTAGCTGTGTGACTCTGGGCAAGTCATTTAACCCCAACTGCCT
>NW_020954652.1:1043848-1126466 GCF_900497805.2 Vombatus ursinus | reverse complement strand
AAAAAAAATATATATATATATATATATATATATATATACACACACACACACACACACACATGTATATTATTAGGTTAAGAAACAAATAAGAAGTCAGAACCTCCCAAGGAATCTTTAATTTTAAAAAAGCCACATATTTTCAAGACCAACTTCTTTATGGTAATCGATATTATTTATCTCATATCAGCACAGTCACAACGTTCACACCCTTGGGTCAAATGCAACAAATAACTTGAACCAAAACTAAGTGTCAAGTTAAGACATAGAGAAGACATAGCAACATGTGTTATACTTAGATTTCCTGGATCTGATGTTGGAAGTACAACATCTCCTGCTCTTTCAATTCTGTCAGTTTAAAAATATGTACTCCCAAAACAAAGCCAAGGAGATAGAACACACAGCTGAAAAGCTCAGTACATTCAGAGTACACCTACTCCTTCTACTTCAAGTCTTCCAGGAGTCACTGACTTAGGCTCTCCCTCGCTCAGTGCAGACAGCAATCCAATTATGCTCTCCTATCCCAGGTGGTTATCATCCCAGTCTTCTTGTAAAACTGCCCCAGAAGCTCCACCCAACACACTGGCCTTCATTAATGATTCTTTTTTACCAGCACTCCTACTATTGCAGTTACTTTTTCATCTCAACAATGTTTCTATGATGATCCATCACTAGGATTTTTTTTATATCATCTATGAGAAAAAGGGCCCTGAAGAGGAAGGCTGTGAAGCTTTCTAGAGTCAATCTATTATCAGAAACCAAGTAGCTAAAGCAAACACCAGTGAAGAGATCCCCAGGGACTAGAATTCTGGAAAACTAATCTCTCTGAAGGTACTAAAATTTCAAAAGAATGAATTTGAACTACTTTGTGCTGGAGTTCAATAACTTCAATACACGCTGATAATTTCTTACAAATTTTCCTTTTAGCACTTTCCCCCATGATAAACAAAAGTTAGAGGGAAAGTATGGAGTCATGGAGAGGAAAAGTCTGCCCTCAAGTCAGAAAGAACTGGGTTCAATTCCTTCATCTGATACCATCTTTGTGACCAAGGGCAAGTTGCTCAAAGTCTCCATTGCCCCCTGGTAATTCTGTAACACTTGACGTTACAAACAGACTAGCTGCCAATCTGTGTAAGTAATCACAGGTCCTGCAGACCAGAGAAAAGATGAGACAAGGGAGGGAAAAAAATCAAGAAACAGAATTTAGAAGACAAATGCATAGCCACAGAGTTATCAAAAGAATGAAAATGAAATATAAGTAAACTGAATAAGTTTTAAACTTTGAATAAGAAAAATCATTACTTAGAATTTATGAGTAAAGGATAAGAAGAGCCTGCACACTAACATGAATATTCCTATGGAATAAAAATTTACTGAGAAAAATGAAGAGTACATTTATGTCTAACCTTAAAGTACAAGAACAATAAGCTAAAAAATTAAAATCTGAGAATGGCTAAGGGGCTTTAAACATACTTTTTTTAAAAAAAAATCTAAATCATTCATACAAAACCTAATTTTCTGCTAACAGAACCCAAGATTGCTACACTAAGAAAAATGTACTTACTTGAGAGATATATTATATGACCTGAAAATCTTTAAAATTTACACACTCCAAAACCTGTATTAATAAATGTGTATTAGTTCTAGTGACTTAATCTAATGCCCCATAAAAAGAAATACTTTCATATGCACATTAAAATTTACCTGTGGGTATAATAATGAAAAAATGACTGCTGGCCACCATACCTGCCAGCTACAGAATCATAGGATATTAGAGCACAAAAGGCACTTAGAGATTATCAAGCTCATACCTGAATTAGCTAATAAGCAGAAATGTTCCTGAGCAAAGCACATTTTGTATATTAAGTCATTTTCCCAATGACACACTTTACAATTTCATATCTGTAATCCTTGGGAAGAAAATGTTTTAGATCACGCAGCTGGTTCCTCTAAGGTCCCTTTACAGAAAGCTAAGTACTGGCCTTCTAAGTACTGTTATGAGGCGACTGCCAGCTTTTCATCTGAACTCTAAGAAAAATCATAAAAATTTTCACTTTAAATGTGTGCCAAATCAATCAACAAGTATTATGAAGTACCTACTATGTGCCAGGCAATATGGTAGGCACTTGGGGAAATACAAAGACAAAAGTGAAATCATCTTTGCTTTCAAATAGCTCTGAGTGACTAGCACTTCACATATTTCTTTGGTCTTTTCAATAACCCTGTAAAACAATTATTATCTTCATTTTATAGATGAGAAAACTGAGACTCAATGAAGTTCAATGACATACACTAATCAAATTTTAGGGCTGGAAGGGACAGAAAGCACCCAGTCTAATCTTCACAATTTAAGATGAGGAAACTGGGCCCAAAGAGGCAAGTGACCCACCAAAAGCAGGCAATGAAGAACAGTAGAATCCAGGCAGCAGTCAAACTCTTGGACTCCAAACCCAATGCTCTTTCCACCACCACCATGGCAGGAAATAATAATCATGATAGAAAGTAAATGGTGAAGTAGGAATAGAACACTAGTCTGTTAGCAAATTGGGCTTTTGGACACGGAGCTTAAAACTCTTGTGTGGTTAAAGGCATTTCTCAAAGTGTTGCCTTAATGGGCCCATCCTTTCTGTCTTTAAAGGGTTGGTGGCTAACATCAGCTTGCTGGAGAGGTAACCTGTGAACTGCAGGCTGAACAGCTTTCATGGAAAGCTCCAGAAGGACAGCTGGCAAGGGAGGCGTGTGGGGCAAATATCTTTCATAGAATGAGCAAAAAGAATCACAAACTTTATCTACCAACTTTTAAGTTTGGATTTTTCACTGACTCCTTTAATATTCCTGTATATGCTGCTCATTATACTGAAAATGACATGAAAAAATACATGGGGAGCAGCAACCACTCACCCTTCTATAGCACATTACTTCTTATAGAGTGATAGACAGTTTTGGATCTCTGCATTCTGATATATTAACTATTTTGCTATTTAACTCTGTTAGAATTCTCTATGCCACCCAAAACAAATAAGCTAAATCAAATCATAGGTTATACAATTTTCTCCAGGAAATCTACACTGAAGCTTCGGAAATGTGTCTCAATTCCCAACAGTTCCCTTAAATCTCTAGGCATCCTAGAGGTAAATCCAAAGTGAACACACCAAATATTACATTTTCAAGGCCTTTTAAACAATAAATCTTATTTCAAAAATCTAGAAGCAAAACCAAGACATAATATAAACCTCCCAAACAGAAACATGATGGAAAAAAAATCAAACTAAAGTTTTTTTTTAATCTTTAAAAATAACTTGTCTAAAATGAATCAAAGAAAGCAAGTCTAGCAAAATTATACAGTTTTCAGGAGTCTTAAAGGTAGAAACAAGGACTAGAGCAAAGAATTCAGCACTTTCTAGATTATAGCCTTGTTCTGCTAATTTAGCAGTTCACACTTGAATGGACTCATTCAGCAGGGTAGAAGGGAAGGAAAGGACATGTTGGGAGGAAGTGGAGAACAGAGCATTTCATTAAAAATCTAGTCCATTAGTTTCTAAAGTCACTTAATTTGGTTTCAGTCCTCAATGAGTTAAAATCAACAAGTGAAAATAAATAATAAAGAAGCTATATTTTAAAATCGATGGAGCAAATACATAAACACATTGAAGACCAGTTTCTTCTAGATTTCTGATGAAACTGTGTCATTACTCAATCAATCAACAAACATTTATTAAGCACTTACTATGTGCTAGGCAAGGTGCTGAGAGCACTAATTAAAAGAAAAATACAGCAGTATTACCTGTAAGTCAAGCTGGGTGACCTTTTCCTTACTCTCGTTTAACTGACTGTTCACTTCACTAATGTTAGCTTCTAGGGCAAGAACTCTGTCCTGTGCAGCTCGCAGGTGTGCCTTCTGCTCCTGCACCTGCTCATGCAAATTCTCCTGGGCTTGTTTGTGGCTTTCCGATTGATTTTTCAGCTTCTCAGTGAGCTGAGTTACCTATTATAATAGCAAGACACTAGAATGTTCACTGAAGAGATGACAAAAACTAAATCCCTTCTCCCCCCCACCAAAAAAAAAACCATCCAATTCTGAAATTAAGACTTGGAAAGGCATTAAGCCAATCTAACTTAACAGGGATAAGGTGGGTTAAATTTTTAACAAGATCGGTTTTTTTAAACATTCATTTTTAAATTTTGAGTTTCAAATTCTCTCCCTCCCTCTAGCCCCTTCCCCCACCCACTGAGAAGGCAAGCCATATGATATCACACCTGTGAAATCAAGCAAAACATTTCCATATTAGCCATGAATTTTAACAAAATTATAAATATTTTATGCTATTCTTAATAAAATACTCATGTGCCCAACATCATTATAATTTTTAAAATGTTCACATCTCAGGGAGCTATTTCTTTTCAAAGATTTATATTGTACATAGATTTTTCTAATAATTTTGGTCTGAGTTGAACTTACAACATATTATTCCAGCTGACAACCAACCTAAATAAGTCTTCATTTAAAATTGGCAACTGTGGTCAATTGGAAAGCTTCAGAAAACAATTAAGGGCACAAAAACAGAAAGTAATTAACAAACTCTTCATGGTTTAAGAGAAAGTTAATTGCACTGTACATCAAAATTTATTGTATGATCTATTCATCAAATATGGTTTGATAAGCAGATCCTCTGCCACTTAATGAAGTATGCTTTATGAATTCTTTTAAAATATTTCCAACCCCAACAAGTTTCCTAGAGGCCCAAATCCTGTTCCTCCATGTCTGTTCTTACTCCCTTAAGTCCACACCACCTCTCACAACCCTGTATCTGACACTTCTCGATTTCTAGGAAAAGCACCACCATTCTATTAGTTATCTCAGTTCAAATTTTAGGCATCTTCGACACCCCCTTAAACCTTCATACTCACACATGCAATCTATGGCCTTATCAATCCTAATTCCTGAATATCTTTTACATCTATCTCTTTCTTCCCAATGCCGCTACCTATACCCCACAGCTTAGACACTCACCACCTTTTGTCTCAGACTGCACTGGACCATTGTAATAACTTCCCCCCTCCAATTCTTACCAATTCCTCCTACCAGATGAGGCATATGTGTTAGTAAAAATGTCACTTACCTGCTTAAAGCTCTCATTCCTTCTCCAAATGCCTACCAATAAAAGTTGAATTCCTTAATTTGGCACTCAAAGCTCTCCATAATTCAGCTCTAATTGTAATTTATCTCTAATGTCTCAAAAGATTTTCATAACATCCCTGGGAGGTAGGCAGAACAGGTAGCATTGCTATTTTACAGATGAAGGAGATGAGACCCCAAAACTTTGAGCACCATGACACAGGAGGCCAGCCGAGAAGACAGGTCACTAGCATTCTGCCCTACATCCTCCTTCTCAAAGTGACCACCATGATTACTGGTTCTGTCCAACCACTGTCTGGTCAGTGTTCACACTGCAGCCAAATTGTCCTACGTGCCATTCCCCATAGATGCCAGTCTCTCATCACCAGGAGTACCTGTCCCATTTCAAGGTCCAAAAGCAGTCATTCTACCTGTCCTAAAATGCCTGGTTCTTCCATGCAACCTGCCTAATCCCTTTACCTACAAATCACATCTCCCTTCTTTAAGTATATTCAGTGCACATAGCCCATATATCAAACAGATTAAAAATCTAAAATTCCATTTACCGACATAAAAATAGTCAGAAATACGTATTAAATAAAAGCTATCTACATAAAAACAACAAGGAAAACAAAAGGCAGAAGGACAATGGAGAAGATTTTTTTTAAAGTAGTAATGAGTTGAAAAGTGGTAGAAAGCACATCTGAAGATCTTACCTGCTCTTGTAATGTATGGTTTTTCTCTTGTAACTGATTAAGAACAGCAGTCTCTCCCTCACCAGCTTGAATTTTTGCGTAAAGATCTTCTCGCTCTTTTTCAATTAATGTAATGTTCTCCTTACTCTTCTGTAGCAAGGCTTCAAGATTTTGGATCTTTTGGTCCTTATCTCCAATTTGACGCAATACTTGTTCCAAATCGTTCTGGAACAATGGAAAATGGCTTCCTTAAGGACTGAGACCTTAACACATAAAATGCTAGATATCAAATTTCAAAACTCATTCCTGTATTCATGACATCATAAAATGATAAATACAATTAAACTAACGGCATCCTACATTTTACAAACATACTTTATTTTCATAAAGAGTAAATCTCTGAGTAATCATAACGCAGTTAATGAGATTTTTCTCCTCTCTTCTTTTTTAGGCGAATGTGAACATCTAAAAATTTTAAACCCACATTACAGTGCATATCCTGAAATCTGTATATATTCAACTTCCCGCTTTGCCTTTTATACCTAATAGATGGAAGTCACAATGAAAGAGATTCTGACATATAAAATTTCCTTACGATTAGTGCTGTCCCATAACAGAAGAGATTGCCAACAGCCCTCAACACTAGAGGTTTTCAGGCATAGGTTGGACTACTACTTGTTAGGAACAGTGTAGACTGGGATCCTGACTTGAGTAAAGAATACAGCCAGATGACCCCTGAAGTTCCTTCCTACTCTATGATTCTAGAATTCTATAATTCTATTAATAATATTGATATTATGAATGCTGATCCCAAATTATTCAAAGGTACTTCATCAACAGATATTCAGTGTCTAATGTGGAGGATACAGAATATGCTCACTGTACTGTGTTTATTAAACCAAAAAGGTATTCTTTCTCTTTCCCTCCATATCTAATCTGTTACCAATGTCAGCTGACTTTACCTTCATAATAGGCAGGGATTCAAACCCAAGTCTCCAAGCTGAGGGCTCTCTCCAACATACTCTGCTATTCCACCTCAATGTAACCAGAAAATTAAATCAACCATAAAACTCATTTTTCTCAAGTATTCTGGACAACCAAATTGTTCCTACCCTCCTGGATCTCCTTTAGTCTTAAAGGAGCACCTCCCCCTGGGCTTTTACCTGCGCTTCCCGAAGTTTCGCTGTTGTGCTCTGCTGAAGGGCCTGCTGATCTTGATGCTGCTGCCTTATTTTATCTAACTGATGCTGCAGTTCAGTGGAATTTGTTACTTTTTCCTTCAACTTAAAAGAGAAAAGTTAGACTGTTAATAAAAAACAAGAGGCATAATGTAGAAGTTCAATTCAAAAATTAAATTCAGCAAACATTTATCAAGTGTATAATGTACTCTTTTAGGTGTTATGAGAAAAACAAAATAAATAAAACACATTACTTGCATTCAAAGTGCTTACAATTCAGTATAGGGGATGAAACATAAATGTGAATAACGATGATACAACTTAGAATATGATTTGGTGCAGTGAAAGTGAAGTCACAGTGGCACAAGCAATTTAAGGGGAAAGATCTGAGGAGTTGAATCGCTTTTAGTTCAAGAAACTGGGAATAACTAAAAAAGGAAGTAGTGCCTGAGCTGAATTTCAACAGAGAGTGATATGTGAATAGAACTCATTTAAGACACGCCAAGTGGGCTGGGTGCAGTGGGAAGGGGTATGATGGATGCAGCACATAAATATGAACAGAAGTGAAGAGGACAAGATGATATCAAGGATAAGGAGTGGCAGAGTTTGGCTGAAACCTAACGAGCATTTACTGAGTGCCTACCATATGAGGAGATGGTCCTTAAATGATATCTTAAAGGAAGAGAAGAATTCTGTGAAATAGAGGCAGGAGGAGATTGTATTCTAGGTATGTGGAATGAATGGTCAGTGCAAAAGCAGAGACAGGAGTCACAATGTCATGTATGAGGCACACAGAGGCCAGCTGAGCTAGATCTTAAGAGTATGGCCAGTGAGAAGACTGTAAAGGGCTTTAAAAGCTAAATGAGCTGTTTCTATTTGATCTTAGAGATAATAGAAAGCCACTGAAGATGACTGAGTAGGGGAATCCAAGGTCAAATCTGTGCTTAAGGAAAACCATTTTGGCAGTTAGGACTCAAATGGGGCAGGAAGACCAATGAGGAATGAAGCTGCAATAATCCAGGTGAGAGGTGAGGAGGACTTGAACTAAGGCGGTAGCTGTAAAAGCACACAGAAGGGTTGTATGCGAGATATTATGGAACAGAATTCATGAATGGGAATAGTATGAAATAAATGATAGAGAAATAAGATGTACCCAGACTACAGAAAGTCTTTAAGGTATTATTCAATAAATAATACATAAGGTATTCAATAAAAATGATGAATTATTAAAGTTTGTTATTTTAGGGTTTATTTTCTCCATTGATCAGTGGCATAATTAGGTCTGTGCACTGAGAAGAGGATTTTGGCAGTAGTATAAAAATTGAATTGGATAGGAGGGAAGCTAGAGACAGATCTGTTAGAAGGCTATTAAGAATAGTTCAAGCAATAGGTAATAAGGTCCTAAAAAATAGTTGGTGGCTGTGAGAGCGGAAAGGAGGGGATGAACAAAATATGAAAGATTTCACAGGGAGAATCAACAAGACTTAGCAACTCATTAGATGTCAGATGTGCAGGAGACTCAGAGATGACTGCATGAGGAGAGGTCAGAGGCTGTGATGTTGTTATAAGAAAGCAGGACAAAAGTAAATGCTTTTCAAACTCCTCCAGCCAGTACAGCAGTTGCTATTCGCCAAGAAGAGAGAGGTTGCTGGGGTGAAGACAAAAGGTTCCTTATCACAAAGTGTCTGCAGTCCCTTTTCATTTAAGGAAGTAGCACCATGGGGAGATTTACTTCAGCCAGAGGGAATAAGACTTAAAAACAAAATGTATTTCAAACTATTAATCAGGTTAACAGTTGAACTGAGAGATACAAGGAAGATATCAGCAGAAAGAATAATTCAACTTAGTCAGGTGTTCAGAAAAGAAAAGATTAACAGACGGCTCCTAAGAAAAGCTCAAAGGACAGGCAGGTCCAAAGCTGAAGTAGTCTCTGTAGCTCTTGGTACCTCCTGGATGAAGAACCTGTGGCTAAGGAGTCCAACAGAGAGCTGAAGTAGGCTTCCTAGCTACCTGGCCAGGCTGAGGTGTAGCCCTCCCTGCTGGGGAGAGAATTACTAATCACAGTACCCCAGGAGATGGAGGTCTAAGTTGTTTAAGGCAGTCTAAAGATAGCACCTCAGCTAACGTCTGCAGCTGAGGTATTGAAGCAGCAGACTGAAAGAGAGAAATGAAAGGGTTTTACACCCTTTCCCATATCAAAAGAAATGCTTAATAACTACAGCACTACTCAGAGGGATAATGGAGGAGCCTCATAATGTTATAACCACAGCATGTCTGGTAGATGCTATCTCAGGTCATTAGTTGACCCTGAGAACAGCTGAAGTAGACAAAGCATCCATCCAGCACTCAGGAGAGAGGAAGAGAACAGTCTAGCAGAAAGCAGCACAAGAAAGAACAGCAGCTTTATAGAATCCCAGGTGGGAGTTGCCCCTCTGCGCATGTGTGTGTGCCCTGGTCACATGGATTCTCTGTCGGTGCATCTGGGTCCCAAGTGCCCTGTCTATGTGGATTCTCAACATAATTCTTAGGAAGGGAGGCTCCGCCTACTAAATGTGTATGTATTTATGGAGGGCGAGTTCAAGGTTCATGGTGGGGTAATGTTATATTGTTACTTTATTTTCAGCTGCTACTGAATTAAACCTTTGTTAAGCTGAAATGTGTTTGGTGTCTGTCTGGTAAAAGAAAAAGATCAGTGGGAGCTTATGAGCCAGGGCTGGAGAGGACTTGGCCCCAAAACATACCTAGAATCTAGGGAAGCTAACTAGAAAACCCAAGGGCTACTTAAGATAATTTCCTCACAATCTGCAAAAAGAAGAAGGAGGAAGAAGAAGGAGGAAAAAGGAGGGAGAGGGAGGGAGAGGTGTCATGAAAGAGCTATATTAGAGACTATTACAATACTGTAACAGAAGTAAATTGTGAACAACAATCGTAATCCCATAATGAATCAATCTTTATAAAGAGAATGCTCCCCCCAGAAAAATACATATCTAGGAAATATTCACTAAACTCTTATTACCTGTTTATTATTACTAGTATAAGTTAATTCTTCATCCATCAGATATTTTAAGCACTAAGCATCATTAAGACAAAATACCAGAATACCTTCCTTTCTTCTACAATAACTGCACTTAATCATCTGGTTTCATAAAGCAGAAGGACCATATGGTACCATATCTAAAATTCTGAGTCTAGATACCTAAAATAGAGAGGGCTACTAACCATTCAAAAAAAAAATGCTTTTCTTTTTGAGGCCAAAAGGATTTGGCTCTTTCTGATAATATGAATCATTTAACAGGTCTAACCACAGGGAAGGTTTTTACTAAAATGTACATGTCATCTTTTTTACAATATCTTTCAATTCCCCCTTTAAAACCCTAAAGAAATAATCATAATTCTTAGATGAGACCTCAAGGTTTCTATAAACTGTATAAATCCTCACTGAAGTAAAGAAATAAGATATCTGAGATAAAATCTTCACTACAGCAAATCCTCATTCTTCCTAATCTTATCATTTCATTAATGTCTCATTCTGTTCAGTCCACATCTCTCACCCTCAATAACTTCATCCTAAGTCTACCTGCTCACTCCAACCCCCAGCTTTCTGCTTGAAGTTGTAAGAAAACCTTTCTATGCAGGCACTCAACAAATATTTATCAAATGGATAGATGAATACCTGCCACTGGAAAAGAAATATTGTTAATGCCACTGTACATCATTTCATTCTCAAGACTGTTTGGAACCACACTGAATATAGACATAGTATTTAATGAAGATTTATTTTAAATGTGAAAAAAGGTTGAGAATCACAGCAGCTATAAGTTAAAGAAATGCTTGACTAAACAATGTTCTTCGAAATAACTATTTATTTTACAATCAGTGAAAAATATCAAGTTCAAGTACAAAGTGCTTAGAGTACAAAATCTTAACCTGAGGTCTATGAACTTTTTTTTTGGCAATATTTTGATAACTGTACTTCAATATAACGAGTTTTTCTTGTGCATTTTCTTTTATGTATGTAAAAATCTTATTGTGAGAAGGGGTCCATAGGTTTCAGACTGCCAAAGAGGCCACGACACAAATAAGGCTAAGAATCCCTGCTTTAGAGAAAAGACAGTCAGAGGAATTGGAAACATTGGCCCACCTGTTCTTCCAAACGGGAAAGTTTTAACTGTAGATCAGCCACTTGTTGTTCTTTATCCATCAGTTTTTCACTCGAGAGCTGTCGCTGTTCTTTAAGCCTGCCATGGGCCTCACCTAGCTGTCGTTCTGTCTCCAAAAGTTTGCTGTGTAACTTTAAAAGAAAAATTACTTAATTAATTTCCCCACCTATTACACCAGATTTAAGGGCTAAATACCAATGAGATAACAATATTTTAAATTTCAGCTTTCTTGAGAATAAAAATGAGACATGCTACAATGTCTCTTTCCTCAAATTCCTTAAAGATTTTAATTATAATATAAATGTTTGATTCTTTAAAATGATTCACATGCCTTTCAGTACACTCATTTCAAAAAGAAAAATAAAAAATGTTTCCTTATCTAATTCTCTCCTACCAACTACAAGGGGAGGGGAGGGGAGGGGAGGGGAGGGGAGATCAGCCAGTTGATCAACAAGCATGTAAGTATGAAGCACTTACTTTGTGCCCAGCACTGTGCTAAGCTAATACCTTCTCTCTAAACTTGTTTATTCATTGGTAAAACAAAGATAATAAAGTTTATAGAACCTTTTAACAAGGCCTGCTGAGAGGATCTGGTGAGATAATGTAAGCAGAATGCCTAATGAACTGCCCACTACTATCATTACATATGCAGCTAAACATATATAGAGAGGTATAGAGTTAAAGGGAAAAAGGAAAGCTACAGACAAAGCTCTCCAGAAACATTTGAGAGGGGAGAAAACATATTTAGCTGAGGAGTTCCGAGAAGGCTTCACAGAGAAGCTGGCACTACAAAATTTAGATAAGGTAACACTTACCCTTATAGAGATTACATTTTGATAGGGGGATAAGACACCCCCTCTCACACTGTCTACTCCTGTATTATTAATGAAGCAGTCATTAATGAGCTTCATGAGGTAAGGGAGGAAATGACTTGAAGGGAGGGAGAGGCATGAGAAAGAAGCCTTCCTAGAGAAGATGACATTTAAACTGCATTTTAAGGAAGGACAGAAATTCAATAGATGAAGAGGACAACTGAAATATAAGGAACTTTGTCAGTAAGGCAAGGAGGCAGAAGAGTACAGGTCACAATCACAAAACAGAGTAATTTAATTTGGTTGGGAGGCATGGAATACCAAACAAAAATGTGTGAACATTACTCAGGAAGAAAGTGGAAATTTTGAAGATTCTGCACTGAAAAGTAATGTGACCAGACAAATGTATACGACAGCAACATTAAAAGCCTGATTAGGGAGGCAGTGTGTCTACTGTATTAGCCAGGTGGGTGGTGATGCACTAGTAGTGTGTACTAGCAGAGTAGCAGTGGTAACATAAGAGGGGGAAGACGTAAGGTTGTGGCAGTGGTGGAACAGGCCTGATTTTGCAACTAAATGGATAAAAGAAGTGAGGAAAAGAGAAGAATCAAAGTTAACCCTGAGATTACAGAGACAAGAAGGTGAAGAGTGATGACAGAGAGAGAATCAGTAAAGTCACAAGGAGAAACACATTCAAGACAAAGATAAGCCAAGGTTTAGCCATGCTAAGTTTAAAGATGCCAATATATCCAGTGTATATACTATATACCATAAGAGGAAGATGAAGACACAGGACAGATTTGGGATCAGCTATACAGAAGTGGCAGTCAAAGCCATGGGAGAGAACGATATGCCAAGGGAGAAAGTATCGAGAAGAGAAGCCTAAGGAAAAAATCAAAAAAACAAAACCTTTGAAAGACTTCTACATTGTTGCTGTTACTACTGCTGTTGTTGCTGGTTCTTCATTCTCGAAGAAGACCAATGACATCATGGGGTAATGTCTTGACTTGTGCTTGAACTGGATTTCAGTGAGGCAGAGCTGCCCAAGGTCATCAGCCTCACTCTCTCCTCCAAGACAAAAGTCCAGACTCCTAGTGATGGCCCAAGGACCAGAAGGATGAGGAGCCAGTGGTGACAGATGGGAGAATTAGCAAGGTAGGAGGCAAACACGTCAGTAGGAAGGCATGATCGACTGTGTGTGTCCACAGTTATTGAGACATTATGAGGATGGGGACTGAAACAAAAATCAGTGAATTTGGCAATCAGGTCATAAGTCTGGCAGGTTCTGTCATACTAGAAGGGCTTTCAGTACAATCTCAACAATCTATGTCTCCTCTCTGAGGCCTAACCTAAGTACAGATGCTTATCATAAGTAAGATGCCACTTGATGATGAATTCTTTGACTACGATAACCCATGGAACAAAGGAGACCAGAACTTCTTATGTGATGGTGCTAGAGTTAGCAGTGGGAGTGCTAAGAAGAATGGTACTGTCAGGGAAATCACTTTGGCATCTGTGTGGAAAATGAATAGGAGTGGGACAAGATTGGAGGCAAGGTGACTAATTAGGGAGCTATTATGATAGTCAAGGGGACAGGTGGTGATGAGGGCCTGAACAAGAGAGCTGGCTATGTGGGTAGAGAGAAGGGTAGGAATTCAAGAGGAGATGTAGAAACAGAAATGACAAGATTTGTAAGTGCTTGGATATTTTAGGTGAACGAAAGTGAATAGTCAGGAATCATCCTGAAGTTGTGAACCTGGAAGGATGGTGTGAATCCCTGTACAACAGAGAAATCTGGAAGAGGGGAGTGTTAATGAGTTGAAGCAGCATGTCCATACTGTGTCCTTAGGAAGTCTTAGCCTTATTTTAATCAGACTCCCATCTCCCTCCTGTCTGTCCTAGAAACTGTGATCCCCAAAGTGGATCCTGTGCTAAAATTTCGATCCCGTCTTACTCCCAGTGTACCTCCCTACTTCACACTTTTCAGCCAACATTCCTTCTGCCTCATGTTAACACTAACAGTTATGAGGACTGCATTCAGGCATGATGAAACTCCCCAAACTTGCCAGATCTTTGACTTCTACCCCACAAATGGTGATGAATGTTAGTGAAAGGACCATATAGGAAGCCTTACTCAAGATGAGGAAGACCAGGGCAAGAAACTAAAGGCCTGTGTGTGCAGGCATTTTTTCCATTCTTGTTGTCAATAAAAGGCAAAGAATTTAGAAGAGAAGGCAGATAGGGGATGTGAACTGCTGGCTGTGGAGATGATATCTGAGCACAGGGCTTGTGCTTCTAGGCCATGGCTTAAAATGTAGAAATGACAGGGCCTGAACCTGGGATAGTGTACACTTAGCAAGGATTGGTAAAAATATATTTGCTAGGAGTCTTGCAAATCTAATCAAAAGGGCTTTAAGCCAATAGGAGAGGGGCAGAAAGAGGGCTGCCATTGTCTGTCTTAGGAAGCTAGATACCACCAAGAGTAGCTAAAATTTAGAAGAAAGAATAACAGTGAGACAGTAATTTACAGGAAACCAAATTTAAAAAAAACAATAAAATGCATGGCCTTAGATATCTGTATATATGCAGAAAATATTTCTTCCCAAATCCTAAAAAAATATATATTTCATTTGCCTCTGCTGTTCTATCTACTTTCTCATTTCACTTCTCACTTTCACTGATGACTTTGAAAATGTTGTCTCCTCACAATCCACTGTCTTCTTAAGTGTTGCAGTTGACCTTCCCACTCCCACTATTCTATCAAAACTAATTTTTCAAACCTTCACAGCCTTCAAGAACTTAGGGGTCATTTCCATGCCATGATGAGGCAGTAAATTTAGAATAGAACTTTGTGAAGGTATTACAGTATAGTGAATAAAGTACTGGACTTGGAAAGGCATGGAGTTCAAATCCTACCTCCAATATTTGCTAGGTGTCTGACTCTGTCACTTATCTGACCATCAATTTCCTCATCTGTAAAAAGGGGTCAATATTCTCAGTGCCCACTTCACAGCACTGTTTGTGAGGTTCAAATGAGGTGATATATGTAAAGCAATATGCAAAGCAGCAAGAGTAAAATAAAATCATATAAAAGTGTAGGGAATTAATCAGGAGAGTTCCCAAATCAACTTGATGAGCTTATAACGTTGTGAGTCTTTGTTTGGGACTTTGTAACTTATTGAGAAAAAAATAAAATGGTTTCAGCTCACATGTGGGTCCTCTTCAGTCCACTATAGTCTGGACCTCCCTCAGAAGGAAAAATGAACTTGAGGCTACTAGAGAGGCAACCTACTTTTCATCAAACCTTAATTAAGTTTCAGAATCATTTAATCATGTGGACTTTTATGATATGCCCATATCATGGACTTAGGCCTTTGTGCTGGGAGCCATGTGTGTGATCCTCTTCCCTCCTGTCTCCTTCCCCACCCTTCCTTCCAGGCTGGTACTGTCCAAGGAGGTCTCTTTATCTTTCTAAACGATTATATCACAGACCTTTCCAAGAACTTAACATTGTCCAAGAAATCCCCCTTTCTCTATCTAAGAATCCAGGGGATTCAGGCAGGGGACTGGGGGATGGAGGGCATCTACTAAGTCTCCTCTCAGGCAACATAAGTAAGAGCACATGTAACTTTTACCCTGAGATCATCATTAGCAGCTCTCCCAGGGAAACTGAGACGATGAAGAAGGCTGTGTTCTCCCTCACAACCTCATCCTGCTCAGACCATAACCTAGGGTTGGCTCTTACCTTCACTGCTCTCTCAGAATCTCTCCAGAAAAGGAAAAAAAGTTGAAGGAACAACAACTGAGCAAGCAATCTGCTTTTTTTTACAGGCTATCACAAAGAAGTAGTTCCCAACCACAACAGCCCAAGTTAACCAATTCATCCCCAATTGACAAGATCCAAAGTTTACCACCCTATGAGCTCAGAGAATTCCCCAATCAACCTTTAACAGAAGCAAAAGGTTCTAGCCCCTACAAAAAGAACTCTTTATGTTGTATTAGACACACACAGTCAATGTATCAGTTAGTCTGCTAAACTGCTTTTCCTTTTTTAAGCTTTGTTACTACAAAGGATTGGGCAGCAGAAAGAAAAGAAATATAGCAAAAAGTGAATGTGATATAAAAACAAAGTCTACAAAAAAAAGACAAAATGAAAAATAAAACCATACAAAGGATTCTTAAAGGTGCTTAGGCTGGTAAATTACAAAGTACTTAAAGAATCTACAAAAACAGCTGTTCTGCTCACAGCAAATTTCATTCACTTCATTCATCATCCACTATATGAAAGGTGCTATGTCAGGCACTGATAAAAGGAAGGCTAAATGCAAGCAGGAAGAATATTGAGGTTTATGTAAAATATGGCTTACCCCTGAACTGTCAAAGGAGAACAGAGAGTCAAGGGGGGAGAAACAATGAGGATGGGAAAATGTGGGAAGAATGATGCTTATGAGACCAAAAGTCTAATAAGTCAACTGGAAAGAAAGGACCTAAGCTCAACAGATAGCTCTGGGTTAGAGAAGGAGATTTGGAAGTCTTCAAATGGGAGAAGAGCTGAAGTTGTCAGAATAACTGACTTTTCTGAAGGCAAATACAAAGCAACAAGAGCGAAACCATGAAAGAACTTGCGTGGTAAGAGGGGAGCAAGAAAAGGAATCAGCAAAACAGGCAGAGAAGTAGAGAGGTGAAAGAACTACAGTGGCCCAGTCTTAGGGAAGTTGTGGAAGAAGAGAATTTTGAGGCAACATTCAGTGCCAAATGCTGCAGAGATTAATGGCGTTAAGGCCAGAGAAAAGGCCACTGGATTTGGCAACAGGAAGTTACTTCAGAAGTCAGTATTTACTTTCTACACTCTAATTATGATTCCAGTGTATATGGTAAGGAGAAGAGGATACAGAGTCAACTGGCTACATAAAGTGAGTAACAGAAATGTCTCTTACTTGATTAATCTCACTCTGAAGCTGAAAACCATGCTGTTCTTTCTCCTCTCTTTGCTGCTGAAGTTGTTTGAACTCCACTTTGAGATGCTGATACTTGCTCTCGACTTCTGACAATTCCTCCTTGAGTTTCTGGCTCGCCTCCCCCTTTTCCACAAGCTCTCCCTGTAATCTCTGCAGTGAGGCTTCAGATGAAGATAATTTTGATTGAAGCTGTTGACAATCTAGTTCTTTTTGATGAAGGTTTGCTTGAATATTCTTTTTAGAAACATACTCTTCATTTTGTTTCTCCTCTAATTGAGTGTAATCTTGTTCTTTCTTCAATAACTTTTCACTCAAATTCTGAAAAATCAATTAAACATTTCATATTAAGCAAATTATCATAACAACTTTAGAAGAACCTTCATATTAATAAATTTACTAAGTTTAAAGCAAGTCAACAGTAGATACCACAGTGAAGCAAAAACTAACACAGGCACAGCATTCATCAGTTTTTAAAGTCTTCTTTTATTAGTGGCTCTACATGATCAAGATGGCTCTAACAGTGCAACTCTGAACCTATAGTGAACAGTTTTTCACTATAGGATGAAGCTGCTGAATGAGATAAAAGCTCATTAGCAAAGGACAAGCTAATATTCTTCTTATATTTACACTGAGAATAAAATCTACCTGTGGTAGTTTGAATAAACCTCTGGATTTTTTGGGCCTCTTTGAGATCCATAAGGCCCCAGTGAGACATGCTGCCTCCGCTTTAGAAAAACCCTTTCCTCCTGAGTGGAATTTCCACCCTGCCGCTTTTTGAAACTCTCCATATGTGGAATCTTCCATGCTAAAAATTTTCAACCCCAGGCTGAGTTTGTCAACTAAGACTAACTAACCAATCCTGGCCTGGCACCTGCCTGCCTATGACATCAGAGGTGGGAAAACAATCAGATACCTGAGACCCTATCCCTCCCTATACTATGGCCCTCACCAGTTTTGTTTCTAACCAACTGGATGGATTGCCCAAGCCTGACCTGGTCAGTGTGAGCTGTCTTAGTATGCAGGGCTGCCCTGAAAGTAGCAAGGGATGGGGGTATGATATCACATGGCCCTAGAGTAGACACTAAGATCCCAGCCACGTCCCACACTGATTAAGAAGGGTCAGAGAACTGAATGAAGTTCTTGGTAAGCTGCCAAGACAAAGCAGAAGCCCCTATGCTAGACCACCAACCTTCTCCTGCTACCCAAAGACCAGAAGGCCCTAGGAGCAGAGGCTACTATGGCTGTTGCCCCTGGCCATCCCCTACCCCACAGTTTGTGCTCAAGATCCCCCAATGTATTTTCCTTAGGCCTCAAACCTTTCTTTGTGTGAGTTAAAATGCACAAAATTAAAGGCCTCTTATTTTTGGACTGGCTGGCCTAACACTTGCAAAAGTCCAAAAACCACTGCAACTAAGATGCTAACCCTTCTACAAGCAGAAGTTATTTGGAAAATAAGGATTATAGTAAATGATTTCTAATTTCTTCATCTTAGAAACATACACAATTCTAGATTACAAAGAAGCTCTATGTTTTTAAATTTTACATATGCTTAATTTAAATGTTGTAATCTTAAAAGAACCTAGCTTCTTCTAATTCAATCCTTTTCCTCTTCTTAGTATAAGAGATTAAAGTCATGGATTTGATACCCACTCAGATTTTAAAGTGGGACAAGTTTTACTCTAAAAAGTCAGCTGACCAAGCAACCAGTTTATTTTTGCTTTTTGGTGGGGTGCTTTTGGTTTTTGGGTTTTTTGGGGTGAGGCAATCAGGGTTAAGTGATTTGTCCAGGGTCACACAGCTAGTAAAAGTCAAGTGTTTTGAAGCCAAATTTGAACCTAGGTCCTCTTGACTGCAAAGCCAGTGATCTACCCACTATGCCACCTAGCTGCCCCCAGTTTCTTTTCTCATGAGGTTGACCACCAAGTTTCAAACAAAATATGAAATTTAGAACTTTTCCTCAGACTCCTAGCAATCCTGGGTCTCAATAGAGTTTCTCTCTTTATTGACATTTCACAGTTGTGTGCAAACTCATCTGAACCCATGTTATATGTGCTTAGGGCAGCTAGGTGGCACACTGGATAGAGCACCAGGTCTGGAGTCAAGAAGACCTGGTTCAAATCTGACCTTATACATTTACTAACTGTGTGACCCTGGGCAAGTCACTTAATCCTATTAGCCTCAGTTTACTCATCTGTAAAGTGAGCTAGAGAAGGAAATGGCAAACCATTCTAGTATCTTTGCCAAAAAAAACCCACATGGGATCATAAAAAGTTCACAACTGAATCAACTGAACAACACGTATGTTTAATATTTAAGAATAAAAATTTTAATGGGTAAGATTAGGACACTAAACTACATTCACTGGCTTAGCTATAGCTAATATATTAATATATTAATTAACTAATTAACATATAACATATAATAATAATATACACCTGTGTAAAGACCAAGTGAGGAAAAACAAAAGTAATAAAATCAGGCATTCTTAACCATGGGATGCAGGGAGGGTCTGTCAACATAAATGGGGAAAAGTATATCTTTATTTTCACTAAATTCACAAAGATTTCTAAATGAAATTAAGCACTTGTTTCAATTATTCTGAGAAAAGAGGGAGGAATCCATCAGCTTCAAACTGCCAAAAGAAGTCCATGACACAAAAAAGGTTAGGAACCTTCTATAGCTGTGGGATGAAAATAAAATGACGCGAGTCAAAATTATATCATTTGCTAACAACAAGCATGAAGAAGACATTTAGGTTAGAAGAAATGGCAAGAGCAAAGAAGGAAGGGAGCCCAGCTAGTGATGTGTGTGTGACATGTAAATAGATGAGTTTGGTGGTATCAGGGGGCCAGCTGGTAAGATGAAGGAGAAATGTACGAAGCTAAGTTCCCTAGATGCTGAAAATTTTGAATTTTACACATTAGGGAACAGGGAACACTGCAGATTCCTACACAGAGAAGTCAAAAGGGCCCAAATAATAGTGTTAGATAAAGATAATTCTAGAAGCTAAATGGATCAAATGGAATAGAGTCTGCAAAAGCACTGCATGAAGCTAGCAAACTGATAACAGCCTATACTAAATGATGATCATGGAAAAAAAGAGCTTATCCAGAGAATGATGCTTTCCACTGAAGTTAGTTGTATTCAGTCATTAAAAAAAATTCCCTAGAAATTTCATACATTTATTCATTTTGGAAACATAAGAATTTATTTAGATCCAGTGAATTCAGTGACCCTTGGTCAAGTCACTTGACCTCTCTCCACCTCCCTTCCAAGGTTGTTGTGAGGCTCTAATGAGGTAACGTTTGTAAAGTGCTTAGCACAGTACCTTGCACACAGTAAATGCTACACAAATATTAGCTATTATTATATTATAAATTACATTTTAAAAATTTACAGTTTTCCTTGAGGACTCTGAGCAGATTTCATATGCCAACTTTATATCTACTGAGTAACACGGATAGGATATATTTAACAAATATGACTTAAGAAGTTAAGTTGATGATTCAGTTAGCAATGACTATCCCTCTGGGTATAGTTTAATAAGTCAGTATGAAATCAGGCTATTCTTTTTATTTAAAATGCATTTGCCTTATTATCCAAATTAGACACCTTTCTGTTTTGTTACAATGAGTTGCAATATTGTTTCTGTTCTAATTTATTCATTCACCAAGTGCCAGTTGTTTAAAAAATGCTATGTTATGCTTACATTAAAATGGACAGTTGACACTGACAGCGTGTGTCTGCGTCTCTTAGAAGCTGATATTACAGGGGAAGCTAGGTGGCGCAGTAGATAGAGCACCGGCCCTGAAGTCAGAAGGACCTGAGTTCAAATCCAACCTCTGACCAAATACTTGACACTTACTAGCTGTGTGACCACGGGCAAGTCACTTAACCCCAACTGCCTAAAAAAAACAAAACAAAAAAACAAAAAAACAAAAAAAAAAAGAAGTTGATGTTACTGAGAACAAAAATGAACAAAATTTCTTTGCTGTTATTCTAAGGGCAAAGTTCTTTCCATTAACTCAAAATGTCAGTACAGGCATACTTTGCTTTATTGCACTTCACAGATATTGGGTCTGGCAGCCCTGCATCGAGCAAGTCTATCACCGCCATTTTCCCAACAGCAGGTGCTCACATCATGTCTCTGTCATATTTTGATAATTCCCACAATACTTGTTCATTATTATTGCATCTGTTATGGTGATCTGTGATTTTTGATGTTACTATTAGAATTATTTTGGGTGTGCCATGTATCACACCCTTAAGGATAGTGAACTTAATGGAGAAATGTTGCATGTATTCTGACTGCCTCCCCATCTCTCTCCCTTTCTTCAGGCCTCCCTATTCCCTGAGAAAAAATAATATTGAAATCAGGCTAATTAATAACCCTACAGTGACCTCTAAGTGTTCAAGTAAAAGGAAGAGTCACATGACTCTCACTTTAAAATCAAAAGTTAGAAATGATTAAGCTTGGTGAAGAAGCTAAAGCCTAGAGAGGCCAAAAAGCTAGGCCACCACTCTGCTCAGTAATAGTGATCAACACTGAGGCAAGACCTTCCACCAGCACAGAAATTAAAATGAGCTGCAGACTCAGATGATGGTTAGAAAGGTATGTACATGTTTTTAGTCATAATACTAATAGTATTACATAATACAATTAGCACTATAATAGTACATATGTATATATATATATATATATATATCAATCATAGTAGTATGCAATAGACTATAGTATACTATAAATATAACTTTTGTATGCACTGAGAATACAAAAATTCATGTGACTCGCTTTATCACAATATTCACTTTATTGCGGTGGTCTGGAACCAAACTCACAATATCTCCAAGGTATGCCTGTACATAAATGTTGAAGAATAATTACTTAGATTCATTTCCATAGTGCTGAAATATACACTAGAAATATGACATTGCCTTGTATAACTACTGTGCTAATTTGTTCTGACAATGCCAGTAAGACAAAAGAGTTCCATTATAGTCAAATCTCATCATACTTGGCCTCTTGCCACCTCTTACTCTGAAAAAACTCAACCTGATCAACAAAATTCTTCTCAATTAATGCTTTCTTACTTTCTTCTGGTCTGATTCTCTTCCTTTTCTCACTGCCCATCCCATGATTTTTCAAAAATTAATTATATTAATCCCTCCCAATGATTATGGGCATTCAGGATCCCTGGACCTAGTTGGAGTAGGGCACCCATTCCTGTGAATTTGTTTACCCATGTATGTGGCAAAAGCTGTGCAAAAAGAGATTAGTAATAACAATACATTCCCAAAGTGTCTCACTGTTAATCATCTTTGATTCAACCTTTGTGACACAAGCTAGCAGGTGTTATTATTTTCTTTACTTCACAGATGAGTAAAGTATGGCTCACAAAGGGTAAAAATGACTTGACCAAGGGTCACATGGCCAGTAAAACGGTAGAGACCAAGGTCCCATGGCTAGTATAACGTGAGGGTCAGAATTAAAAAGAATCCCGCCATGTCTTCACGCCTAGCATAGTTCTACAGATTCTTCAATCTCTAGACTGACTCCTAGGGAAAAGATACTAGAATTGTGAGGGGTTTTTGTTCATTGGTGTAGGTGTCTAAATAAAAGCCATAAAACTGAACTACATAATATTAATTTTAATAATCCCTATGAATGAGTTTATGGCTATTGCTTTCAAGGAAACTAAGGCTCAAACTATTCATATTAGCAAAAACCACAACTTAAAACTAGACGCCCTTATGCAGAAACAAAAAAAAATAACCAATGTTATCATTTCCTGTAACTTAATTATAATTATAGTTATACAGAGTTTCTACTGAGCCACACATTTTTCTGAAGGTACATTATATATAGCTTAGCCAAGAAAATTTTCTTTGGAATAAGAGAATTGTTATTTCCAGCTAACCAAAAAGCTTCAGAAAATATACTAACTCACTTAAATCACATTTAATTATAAGATAGTTCAAAAGTTAATGATGCAGAGTATAAATCTGATTAACACTGATTATGAAATTTCTTAAATATTTTTGCCTATTTTGCTTTTAAGTAAATGAAAAAGTGTCCATGAAAATGCCGTGAAGAGTACAAAGGTAGGAATAACAATAGAATAAAAGTGTTATTAGAATCAATAGATTACTAAAGAGAAATTTTCAGTTTACCACCCTTACAGATGTCATACTGTCATGTTAATTAATGAGAATGAGATAATACCCAAGGTAAATTGAAAAGCCTTACCTTCAAAATAACCACTGTATCATCATAATCTAGATATTAATGGGAAGTACAGAACTTTTACTCACTTAGCAAATATTGAACACCTACTTAACGTGATCATCTACAATATTGTTCATACTGTGCATACGCTATCCTTTTTTTTTTTACCTATAATAGCTGTTTGACAAGTTATTTCAGGTTGTGAATTTCCAACTAGATAATGATTTCTTTCATTTTTACTCAGTATTACTATTTCCTAACAGACATACTCCTAAGTAATGATATCCGTCAGAATCATCCAGCATCTACTAAGTAAGTACCTGTGTGGCAGGTACAGTGACATGGGCAATATGGAAAATTACCAAGAAGAGACTAGGGGGAAGAGCATTCTCTCTGGCATCGGAGAAGTCCAAATACAAATCCCACCTCTGAGAACTGCCTGAGTGTCTGTCGGTCACATCAGGCAAGTCTCTCAGCCTCCTTGGTCCATCTGGTCTCTGACATCTTTTTCAGGTCTAGATGTTTGATCCCATAAGCCAGAGTCTGTTCTTCTACTTTTCTGATAAGTAGATTTCAATAGAATTTGGTTTCATTTGTAACCCCATGAACTTTATGTTAGGCATTTTAAAATACTATTCTGAAAAGAGAGGTCCATACTCATTGAATTGAATTTTGTTTCTTTTAAATGTTGTCTTTAAATTATGAAGAACTTAAGGAGAAAAATGCTAGCTACCTCCAGAGAAAGAACTGATGGTATCTGAATGCAGATCAAAACATACTTTTTTTACATTTTATTTTTCTTGCAGTGTTTTTCTCTGTTTTCTTTCACAACATGACTAATATGGAATGTTTTGCATGACTATACATGTATAATCTCTATCAAACTGTTTGCCATCTTAAGGAGGGGGTAGGAGAGGGAGGGAGAGAGAGAATTTGGAACTCAAAATTAAAAAAAAAACAAATGTTAAAAATTTTTTTATATGTTTCTAGAAAAAACATAAAAATTTTCAAAAAGAGAAATAAATGTATTTACATTGTTGTCATTGTATATATTGTTTCTCACTAGATTGTCAAAAGAATCCAGGAGACAAAAAAAGGTTAAGAACCCTTGCAAAGGCTTGACTTACAGGAACAAGGGAAAAGGTGAATTTTAAGAGACCCTGAGAAAAAGGGAAAGAAGAAAAGTGAAAGGATGCTGTGGGCAATTCTTTTTAAAATTTAATTTCTCTTACTGAACCACTTTAAGGCATAGAAGATGGCGAATTTTTGGCAAAAGGTGTGACAGAACTTTCTTCTGCCCCTTTCAGAATAATTATGTCTGAAACTTTTAAAGAATGTTTAAAAGTCTTAATATTAAGTTAGTAATAATAGTAAATTAATGACTGAATTCTAGGAAAATATAGAGGAAACTATATTCATAGCAGCATTATGTATGATAACAAAGATAAAGGAGAATGTGTCCAGTGGTTGAGAATGGCTGAATTGTGGGCATGTGAATACAGAGTATTGTGCTGCAGTGAATAACAGAAATGTCCAGAGATCTAGCAAAAGTCAGAAAGGCATCTATCTAGCCAACTCTGAGTTTACAGAGGAGGAAACTGAGGCCCGGAGAGGTGACATGACTTTGTCCAAGGCCATGATGGTGCTGCAGACAAGAAGCCTAGAACAAAAAACAGGGCCTGTCTTCAAGCCTCTAAAGTTCTACCAGAAACAAAGCTCAGATCTAATACAATGGATCAGACTACAGTGGTATCATACTGTTCAAGTTGCAGCATGTAACCTTCCTTGAATATGTTAACACTTCCTTTTTTTTTTTTTTTTTTGTGAGGCAACTGGGGTTAAGTGACTTGCCCAGGTCACACAGCTAGTAACAGTTATGTGTCTGAGGCCACATTTGAACTCAGGTCCTCCTGACTCCAGGGCCAGTGCTCTATCCACTGCGCCACCTAGCAGCCCCTATGTTAACACTTGATAAACTACAAGAAGAAACTGGGATTCTAATTCTAGTAATTACAGTAACTTGATTGTGAAATGCAGAAGAACTCCAGATAAAAGCTGGTATCAACCATGGCCACTAACCAGAAAGAAATGAAAAAGAATTCAGGCTCCTTAAATGCAAAACAAAGAACCTGGACAATAAATGATCTCTCAAGTGTTTCAAGCTTTAAATTCTATGACCCTATAAAGGAAAGGAACCAGGGATTTGCAAGGTGTGCCAAAGAACCAATCTAGCTAGGGTTAAATTCTAGGTGACAGCAAAGACCACCTAACAGACTGTTAAGCTCGCTCATTTATATGCTTTTAAACGGAATTCAATTTAAACACAGACCGTCCCTCATCTCTGGAATGTTCTCCCTCCTTGTCTCTGCTTCCCAGCTTCCTTCAAGTCCCAGCTAAAATGCCTTCTTCTACAGAAAGCTTTTCCGATTGCCCCTTAAGGCTAATGCCTTCACTGTGTTGATTATCTTCAATTTATCCTGGAGTTAGGCTGTTGTTTTCGCACAGTCTCCTTGGAGTGCCTTGAAGGCAGGGACTGTCTTTTGCCTTTTAAAATGTCCCTGGTACGTGTTTAATAAAAGTTTATTGACTCCAAAATCCAGGAAGAACCAGCATAACTGGGATCCCAGAGACAGCTAGAAGCTCAGGGGAATAAAGCCAGATCAGATACAAATTCTAGAGCCCCTTCTCAAATATGTCATCCAAATGGCCAATAGATCTCTTTCATCTAACAGCATGAGCCACAGCCTAAAGAACATAAAAGTAGTGAGTATAAAAACAGGTAAAGGGTCTTACAGACCTTAATAAGCATTTTGGTATGATTCCAGAAACAAATGAAAATAATTACAAGGCTTTACAATGGTATGATTAAAGAGATTAGAACAAGATTACTTTTATGTTCTAGACAAGGCAGAATAGAGTGGGAAACAGATAAAAGCAGAGAAACTGGCAGGAAAACCATTTTTGTAAACCAGGTGCAAGGAAGCAGGAGCTTAGATTAGAATTATAAAGCCTGTGAGAATCAAGAGGAAGGAGTAAATCTGATAACTATTAAAGCACAACATCTAGATCTGAATGTGAAAAGCTAACCAAAAAATACTGAAAATAGTTTCCCATTTTTTGATCATTTTCAGGAAGGTACATGACTCATATTTTGAGGTAGGATAAGATTTTCATTAACATTTCAGCCAGAAGTACATTTATCTAAAAGTATTGGCAATAACTATTTTTTTATTCTAAAATAAATCAGCTATCTGATTTCATTAAAATTCATAGTATCAAAATTTTAACATTCTCATGACTCACAGGAAGGCAGTATGACAGAGTGGATATGGGTAGCGTGTTGGCCTTTGAAGTCAAGAAGATCTGACTTGAACTGAGTGCTCTGGACAATGTTCCACGACTAGAAGTTGCAGAGAAAGTGCTGACCTGTATTGGTAGAGGGACTTCCTCACTTGAGATTTACCCTCTCTGATGAAATCATATGTCCAGCCCCTATTTCTATGACTTATAAAGTAAGACAGCTTATCTTTTCCTTCAATAAATAAAAATAGAAAACGTTTTGTGTTGTTTTTAGTTCACCAATTATGTGAATAGCAAAATGTTTAGTTCTAATAACATGCACTGTGGACTATCCACACATCTTTGATTTGAAAGATATTTTATTTTAAATACACGAAATGGATGTCTGGTCTCACCCATGTAAAGAGAAGCAGATTACAATCCATTCCTTCTTGCCCGTGTGGCGCTAAGCCATATCGCTCACTCACGTCCTCCCAAAAGTTCAGCACAGAAATGTCCACCCACTATATGAGGGCCTTCTCTCACTTTCTCTCTATATCAGAAGGATACCAGGGAAGTATATCGGTTGTCCATTGGTATCCCTTTCTTTTACTAAGTGACCAGCTCATTTATTTATTTTTTGGTCATGCCTTTCACTGACAACATCTTTTACTCCAAGTCTTCTTCATGATTCTGGGTTTGTAAAGTTAGGCAGCCATGTGTTTTCCATTGCCCTCTTAATGATCCTTATTTTCAATCCTTTGAAGACTACAGCATTCCATGACTTACCATCAATGCAACATCTCCATAGGATCAGCAGAATACCAGTATTAGAAAGATGGGCCTTTAATTAAAAAGTTGAGTGATTAAAAAATATTTCAGTTTCTCCAAGGCAATCCAGACTACTTTCTTCCTCCTGCGTAATTCTGGGCCCAACTCACTGTGCAGTTGTAGCATCCATCCATGATGCAAATACCAACACCAGTTTGGTGGACAAACTCTGTTAAGTTGCCACCTTAACTACCTATCATAGTTTAACCAACAGATATTCTTCATCCACCTGTTTTTTTCCTAAATAGAGGGTTATGGTTCTCCCATGGGAGACTCGGTACTGTACCAATGTTCCAGGGCATAAATACAGTCAGCAACAACAGAGAGCATGCCTGGAAGATCTCACCATCTAGAGAGATCCTTCAAGTTGGACTATGAGCCAGATTTCTCCATGACTGAGAAAAACACCTTTGGTCTCCCTTATTTATTAGGTCCTGCCTGATAATAAAAAGAAGGCCAAACAAGGTTATCTCTCTTATATGTTTTAATAAATTTTTCTTTTTAATTTTTTTTGGGGGGGGTGAGGCAATTGGGGTTAAGTGACTTGCCCTGAGTCACACAGCTAATAAGTGTTGTGTGTCTGAGGCCAGATTTGAACTCAGGTCCTCCTGACTCCAGGACCAGTGCTCTATCCACTGCACTGCCTAGCTGCTCCTGTTTCAATAAATTTTGCATAATTCTGACATAATTCTAGGAGTTAATTTCCTGGAAGAAAGCCTTTAAAGTGATATTTTGCTCTACTAGGTCAAAAGTTTTTTGGGTTTTTTAAAATCATCTACATGAGAGCTTTCCTGATCCCCTCAGCTACTACTGAGTACCCCTCCCATATTATCTTAAGTTTATATATTTTTGTTTATTTTCTGTATTTATTAATATATGTATATTTTTGTATATATTTATATACACACATGTGTATATGTGTGTGCAGGTACATATATATTGTCTTTCCTGATAGATTATAAGGGACTTGAGGGCAAAAACTATTTCATTTTGTCCTTAAATATCCAGTGTCCAGCAGTGCCTGGCACACAGTAACTGCTTAATTAGTATTTGCTGATACAAATGGAAAAAAGAAAGAAAAAAAGATGGTCCCTGCCCTCAAAGAGCTTACAATCTAAGGAGGGAAAACAACACATAAAAGGAAGCCAGAAGTTGAGGAGGGCATTTTGGGGTTGAAGCCAAGTAGAGCTGCAAATGGAAGGTGGAGAGCTGGAAAGTCCAAATTCTGCCCTCCAGAAAGGAAAGCTTTGGAAGGAATTTAGTGCTCCACACTGCAGCCCTCCAAACAGAAGGTAGGGAAGGCCCCCTGAGATAGCAGCACAGTGATAAGATCATAAGTAATCAGCTTCTCCTTGGGGGCCATCTTCTTCTTTGGAGTTGAAACCAAGGAGATCTGCAGACAGAAACTGCACAATAGTAAAGAAGTCGTCTGCTCTGTGGAATATTGCCAGCAAAAGCCTTCCTGATTCCTAATACCCTTGTCCAAGGGTTCCTCAATGTGGATACTAAGTATTGACATTTTAAAAAAAAAAATCACCTCAATGTGTATGTGTGTGTGTAAGCTGGTAATTCTTGCTGTTCTTTTCAGCTGCCTTTTTTGGTATTAAAGTCCAAGACTGATTCCACATCTCTGGTATTTTCTCCTCCTTCAAATAACCTTGAAATTTGATCCCTCAGTACCCACCCAACCATATTGTCTCTAACACCAACCAAACTTCTTGATTCACACTTGGTCAAGCTGCTTTTCCCACGTCTCTTCTCTTCAGTGTCACTCCTTACCTCCAATTTACCCTTCTATCTGTATGAACACAGTGGTTTGCAGATTGCCACCTCCCTGGATGTGAGGTCCTTGAGGGCAGGGGCTGTTAGTGCCTTTCAGTGTATCCCCAGCTCTTGATCCAAGGCTTTACACACAGTAAGCACTTAATAAATGCACAGGACATTTAGTCCCGTGATGTGAAGAGTCTAATATCAAAAAGTTTATTATTATCATGACAAAAGTTTATCATTTGCATAATAATATACAAAAGTTTGAAATCTTTTAGATTTTTAATTGTCATGCAAATAATGTAAGGATTAGTATAAAATAATTATTTTTAAGTTAACATAAATGCATTACAGTGTCCTTTCTCTAGATGATATATTACTTTATATACATGCTTTCAACGTCAAGGTACAATATTTATTATGTTTTTGGGGATATGGGGGAAGGAAGCATCTTTCTGCTATTGAAAGGCCAAAAAGGAACACACAATAAGCTAAGAATGAGACACTCAGGCAGTTTGATCTACTGTCATTTTTTTCTCCTGCTGACTTGATTTTCCTTCTTGACTTTTCAGATTTATACCAATGCAACAAATAATACAACAGTCACTGAATTACCATTTTATCAAATGCCTGAAGTTTGAAACCTGAGGTTCTGTGAGAACTCCCCAAAGCCCAGAAAAGCACTAACAACGACAACAAAGAGTTAAAACCCTAAACATTGTTCAGTGTTCTTTTATATGAAAAATACTTTGGTAGGAAATAAAAAATGTTAAAAGTTCCCACAACCATCACATATATCAAATATGTAAGTCAACCCAAAAGTTTAAAACCATAAGCTACATAAAATCAATTACTACCAAACAAAAAAAGAATTCTCACCTGATTTTTTTGAGTTAATTCATTAACCGAACTTTGTAGTTTCTGCAGCTCCTGTACATACACAGCAACTTCCTGGGGGCCTTTAGCAAGTTCACTTCTTAACTGGCTTATTGTGACCTAAGCAAGGAAAAAAGGTCAACAAAATGAGATGGGGAATAGATTACACACAGAAATCAGGACTGTAAAGTTTGTTTCAATGTAATAAAACTTCCTACACATCTGTATTGCAAAAATTATCTAATAACAGCAATTGCTGTAACTACCTGATACATCATCAAATGTAATGTTAGTTCATATCAACTCACTTGCTCTCAACCTGACCCTGAATCTCCATGAAATTAAAGGACTCAGGGTCATATCTACATGTACTTACTGCACAATTCATAAAACAAAAAATGTTCATATATTTAAATGTATATTTAAAGTACGTGTAATACAATATAATAAAACTCTTCATTGTGAAGGCTAAGAGAAGGTACGAGAGGTTAAGTCAGCAGAGTGTAAGATATTAACCATGTGTTGCAATTTCCATTTACTTCAGCCTTCAATATGCTTGCACAATGATACATATATATTGTGAACAGTGATACTATCAATAAAAAGGTCATTATTTTTTACTAATTAAAGTAGGTGAAAAAAAGACTACATGGTAAACAAAAAGCACAGGCCAACCTCTGATCCCTGAGGCATTTAACAGAACGACCTGCTTCCAAGAGGATATTAAACCATTAACGACTACTCTGCGGGTCTGGTCATTCTTTCTATTATGAATTCACCTAAAACTATATTACCTAGGCTACCTCTACTAACTCTCTCTACTGTGTTCACAAGAGTGGCCTGAGAAACTGACAAATGTTTTGATAAAATGTAGATCAACTAAAGTGTATCCTCCTTCAAGAGGTGACTTTGAAGGGGACAATGCCTACTGGCACGTATGAGTTCCAATTTGTTTTCTCACAAATCATTCACATTAATCTGTAGTCACTTCATGTGTGATTAAATTTCTATTAGAGGATACGGGCAATTGCATATGAATGGATATGAACAATAAAGTAAGGAGTAACTAAAAGCATATGGCCCGATCAACCTGTCCAAAGACCTCAGGCTTTCATATAATCTATTTAATAAGTAGAAGCCTGACATCTGAAGTTTTGGCTACCAGTGATGCAGCTATATCTAAAAAATATTCATGCTGTTTAGTACAGCAATCATAGGTAATTCTTTCCATTAAGCTCTTTTAATATTAAAATCTATTATGACAGACCTACATCCTGTCATCTAACACTACTGTCAATGACTTGGATAAAAGTATAGATGGATAGCTTATCAAATTTGCAGATATCCCAAAGCCAAGGACAGTTAGCATGTTAAATGGTAGATTCAGGATCCAAGAATTTCTTAACAGACTAGGGTCATGCATCAAATTTCAAAGGGATGTCAAGGCAAGAAAGGCATTGCTAGACAACAGGTTTCAGTAGTTTGCCACCTCAATATGAACCAGCTGTATCATAGGGCAGCCAAGAAAGCTGAAGTGATTCTGGACCTCTGTAAGCCATGTGAAGCCCCCAGAACATAGGAGATGACTCTCATGGACTCTATAGTGGTCATACTACATTTGGTTGACTGTCTTCAGTTCTGGGCACCACATTTTTGGAATAAGAAGAAACAGGACAGCATTCAGAGGTTGGCTGTGATGGGAAAGGGCCTTAAAATCGCACCATCAATGGAAGGAAGTAGGGGTGTGAAGACTGGGGAAGAGAAGACTTAATGGATGGAGACAAGAAAGTCAGTTTCAAGTATTGGAAAGGCTGTTCTGTTTAAGAAGCATTAGAAGCATTAGACTCATTCTGCTTGGTCCCAGGCAGCAGAAGAAGTGACATGGAATTTACTGATTTAGGTTGGCTACAAGGACAACAGGCACTTAAGTCACTCTACCTTTCTGAGCCTCAGACAACCCTACAACTTATCTGCTAGGTTAAAGGTGGATCACAATTTGCATCAGGACAGGGAGTTTTCATGCTGATAAAAATTATCTATAATAGCTGCCTTACAAATAAATGTAATAAAACAGGTAAATACAACTAATGGTTCATCTTACTAATAGATAAAGAGGAAAGAAAATAACAAAATTTACAAGGAGAAAAAATACTGCCCTATCTTTTATGTTATCTACTCATAACTTGAAAAAGCAAATTTAGAAATAATCTGATGGTCCAGCACATTGTAGGTGAGGAAACTAAACCCAGGGAGGTTAAATCATTTGCCACACAGAAAAAGCATGGCAGAGCAAGGACTAAATATTATGAAAATAGAAGAGAAGTTGGCAGTAGGGACACACCACTAAATCAAACCAAACTGTTCTCCAGTATGAACACTAAGTATCATTTGCTCTGTCCATTGCATACAGACATTTTGACAAGTTCATAATTACAATACAGTAAAAGAAAAAAGAGAACTAAATTCCCACTTGCCATTAGCATTTAGGAATATAGAATGGCTAAATTACCAAGATGAGTTGACTAACTAAATTAATCCCCCTTCAAAGAGATAAAAACATTACATTTCTTTATGCCTTCCTCAGAGTATCAAACCCACAAAACACTGTATTTGTCTTAGCCACAGCATTATGTGCAAACATTTATTACGAAAAGCAAACCACAATAATGAAAGACAACACTGTGAATCATGTAACATAATAATCTATTGTTTAACAATGTATTAAGCTACCACTGTCAGTAAGTGATCATTTATAGAAATTGTTGGTTAAACTATTTGCTTGATTAACAAAGCAAATCATTACATGTCTAAGATTCTGAAATTACTGTGAAAGAAAATTACAATGCTTTGGGAAGATGTAACATAAAGAGTATTACTACTATTGGAGAGCTTTCAGAAAACAAGTACCTCAAATTTAAGTATCTCCATTAGAAAGCAAAGAAACAAAACACAACATGATGGATAAAAAGTGGAAGCCAGCGCTAACAAAAGCACCCATTAAACCTATCATTCATCAAAATATTCAGTCAAATGTTGCCAAACCATAACATGCCTTAAGTAACAGTACTTCCAAAAAGCATTTTTATAAACTAGAAGGAGGAAAAAAACCTATATAATCAGCATCTTCTAAAATAAAAAAGATAAAATCTGAAACATTTCTAAGTCTTTGTCTCTCATTCCTTCTTCACTGATTTTTTTTAATAGATTGGCTCCCAGGCTTAAATTGGGACATGGTATTTTGAACTTAAAATATACTGACAGCACCCACAAATCTGGCGCATTTTTTTGAGGAGGAGCGCAATAAAAAAACCAGAATTTTCTCATCCTAGCAATATTTTCCTCAAATATTAAATGTAAAATTATATTTAAAATACAGATTATATGTGGCATATAAGCTTAATTTTTTTTTTAATTTGCTTCTAATACTAATGGGTCTAAAGAAAAGAAAAGTAGAAGTCTCCAGAAACTACACATGCATAAATATTACACATGTTTACAGAGTCAGTGAAGTCATCATGATTAGGTATCTCAGAACTTCATTACCTCTGAGTTAACACAATCAGTTCGTAGCTTTCTACACTCCTCTTTGAGTTTCTCTGACTCTTTCTCACGCTCCAAAGTCATGTTGTCCATTAAAGTTTGAACCTGAACCAGCTCCTTCTTCAATACAGCAACATCTTCTATACCAGGTCTTTGAAGCTATGAGCAGGGAAGCAAAATTGAATCAAAAATTATAATGTCTGTAATGAAACATATTTCCTATGGTTTCATTACAAAGTAATCAATATATGAACAATTCTTATGCAAGCAATTTTTAAACTACCACTATTTAAAAATTCATATACCATAATGGAGTCAGTGAAAATTTCCAACAGAATTAGGAATGAATTGTAAAGTGATTATCTTTTTGACTAATGTTATGTAGGAGTTCTGTGACAGGATAAAATGGAAATATACTTCATGTTTACAAAAGTAAAATGAAACTTAAAATGGATATCTGAAGACAGAAGCAGCTAAGTAACACAGTACATAGAGTGCTAAGCCTGGAATCAGGAAGATCTGAATTCAAATTCAGCCTCAGACACTTAGAGCTGTGTGACCCTGGGCAAGTCACATTACTTCTGCTTAACTCAGTTTCCACATCTGTAAAATAGAGATAATAACAGCACTTACCTCCCCGGGTTGTTGTGAAGATAAAATGACAAAATATTTGTAAAGTACTTCATAAACCTTAAAGTGCTACCCAAATGCTGGTAATTGTTCTTTCTAATTTATTTCACACATAGAAACACGTATGAATATATTATGGCCCTCGATAGTAATCTATGATAAAATACTCAGAATTAACTTTCCAAGCAACCCAGAAACTCATCAGGTGCATAAAGTGTAACCAACTGAGTTAAGCCTGCCGATGAACCTTTAACAGAATGCTATTTTATATACAATAAATATTTTCAACATCATGTACAGTCTGTAGCAGAAGTTATACGATGTAAAGTAGACTAGGAAACTATTATTGGTAGTAACTTTTTAAAGTCAAAATAACAAAAATAAGGTTTTCATGAACCTAGAACGGTTTAATAATGTACAAATACACTACACTTGATGTGATATTTAAAAATGAATACAGTTGCATAGGGTTCCATTTGGTGCCTCAGTTCCAATTATTCTGCCACTTTAAAAAGTGGACAAACAGAAATAATTCTCCAGGTTCAATGCCATGGCAACAAATGACCATAGCAACAGCCTGCCGAGTTAGAGAACAGATCCAAGAACTGGACCTATGATTTCACTGATATAGGAAACTTTCAGATGAGCAAAGTCTCTCTTCTTACCAACGCAGGTCAGTACCTTTTCTGCAACTTGAATCTTGGAGTTACATAATCTCTCAATTGCCACCAAGAGGTATTAAGTGACTTGCCTGGTCACACAGCCAGTATGTGTCAGAGGGAGGAGGTTAACCAAAGTCTTCCTGGTCCAAAATGATCTCTATCCACTACACCATGCTGCCTCTCATCAAATCAAATAGCTACACAAATTAAGCAATGTTCTCTCTCCCATTTTTTTTTTTTTGGCGGGGGGTGGGGGGCATGGGGAGGTGGAGGGAATAGGAATGGAAGGACCCCAGGATAGAATTTCATGTTTGGAGATCTCTCTCTATGCTATGTACAAACCACCTCCACTGATGGTATGTAACAACTTGTTTTTATCTTTTAGTTTCAGAGAGTTGCCGGTGGCATTGTTTTATCTGTCCAGGATCACAGAGCTAATATGTATGTGTGAGGTGGAACTTGAACCCTGACTCCAAGGTCTACCGTTTCTCACTCCATACCCCATACTGCCTTTCAGTGCTCAAATTACAATCCTAAAGAGTAAACAAATCCTATTACAAATTAGATTTCTAACATGTATACTTTGCATATACAATATACACACATTATAATGTTATTGGAAAAACAATTTTCAAATTTAAAATAGTGGAAAATTCTCATTAAGATATTTAGGTTTCCAATGTATGACACCTCAAGATATTTATGAAAGAGGCCTCTACCGTTTGGGCAGGGGCAGTCAATCAAGCAGAATACACTTGAATACACAGAATACACTTCTTGACTACTGGGTGCCCAAATCTATGCTGGAAATTACAAGAGATATAAAAGGAATGTAAGACATTGCCCTTTCCCTAAAAGATTTTAAAGCCTTGGAGAAATAATATTTACATATGTGAAAAATTAGAAAAATAATAACATGCTAAATTACATGGTGCAACTGTAAATACTACAAATATTTGTGTAGATGAATTTAATTATAAGAGTTCAGAAATGTTAAGAGTCCTATGTGGATGGAATGAAGTATAATAGATGGGACATGAGTCAATCCTTGAAGGATGGGTAATTCTTAGGTAAAATGTTAAGTGGGAAAGACATTTTAAGCAGCAGACCAGGATCTGCAGACACAAAAGACAGCACAGGGATAAGATACGTGGGAGAAGCAAATGCATGCTGGGGAGGAGGGATAGAGATGATAAATTTGGGTTTTGATTTGTCAACAGACTCACAGGTATTTGGAAATACTGGATTGAAGCCAAAGTTGGAGCTGTGGATTAAAGTCATCATCACACAACAAAGCTAATAGTCACAAATACATTGTTGTTTAGATAAAGCTAACGTCCCTGAAGTGTATTTTTTTAAAAGAAAAAAGGAAACAAATTTGTACCATATGATCTGAATTACCAATTCAGTCTTTAGATCTTGAATTACAGTTGTCTCTTTCTTTAGCTCTTCTGTCAAACTTGTCACCTTCTGTTCAGCAGCTTCTCGAAGCCCCTTTTCTTCATCATATTTTGACTTTATATCTAATTATAAATATAGTTACACAAAAGCTATTTCTATGATTTTTAATTCTTTGATTCAAATTCATTCTCTTATCATACAATCATATTGATAAATAACTGCAAAAGTTCTTTTTTCTTCCCCCCTCAAGATGATGAATTTTAAAATAACTTAACCTGGCAAAGTCTATTTCAATTCTAAGTCGAATTAAGTTACTATGTAACAGCACTCTATAAAAGGATATTAGCACTTGAATCTTTTTTAAATCATCTAAAATAAAAAGGAAGATATAGGTCAAAGCCCAAATTTACCTAAAATTTTTCAACAGAAAGGAATGAGCAATTTTCATGTTAAAATGTTCCACTATTTTTTGTGTTCCCAGTAAGGAACAAATCAGCAATTGGTCTGTAACTCCAAATTTCAGAGATTTACCTAGGAACACGGAGATATAGAGTAACTTGTTCCAAGTCATAAAGTATGTATCAGAAGCAGGACTTAAGCCTAGGACTTTCTGATTCCAAAGCAGGGCCTCTATCCACTATGTCACGTCTCTTAATTGATTTTTTCAATTATATTTTATATAGCTGTCAGTTATACTTGGGCAGAAAAAATATCTTTAGGCAGGTAAAATATAAAATTCTTTTGTCAAATAAACCAACAAAGCAAGCACCCCAAACAGAAATATTGGTTCATGTCCACTTGTTACATTCTAAAGAAACTAAGTGATGCTTAATCAAACTGTAGCCAAAGGACACAGAGTAATGTAAAGACATGTTTTCTGAATATTCAATTCTGACAACTTACCTGCAACTTCTGTAGCAAGCTGGGCTGCTTTCTGCTCAAATAAGTCTTTCATTTGTTTAATATTAAAGTTTTCAGTTTGGGCTTCATCTAATTGTTGTTCCAATGACTGGAGTTCTAGAAAAAGTATAATATTTACTCAAAATTGATTCCAATCATAAGAGCACCTTACGTCGTTCTTATCAGTAGTGATAACACAACTGCTGCTACACTCGATTTTACTGACACTATCCTATTACCTAGAAGTCAAACCATTTCCAAACTCCAGCATCCGTCAAAAATCAGTTCAGATTACTGCTATTACCTCATCAAGTCTTTCCTGATCTCCCTAATTTCCTAGTGCCCCTATGCTCCAAAAAAACCTACTATGAGGACCTTTGGGGTTTACTTGTCTGTATACATATCATCCTCATTCATGACACAATGGAATCTAAGTACCTTGAGGACAAAGGCTGTTTTATTTCTGTCCATCCACGTGCCTTGCACATAAGAGGAACTTCATAAAAATTAAGTATTTTGAACTAACCAAGATAAAAGAAGTCATGGAACCTACCAGCTTTCAAAATAGAAGAAAAATAGATAAAAGTTCGACATATTTGTAAACATTTCTGCTTAAAGATTTTATTTTGGTGAAAACTTTTGCCCTTTATTCCTAACTCAAACTATTCCTGCTCCCTATCAGCATTCTCTCTATCCTCAAAATGTTCTAAGTATTTACTTATCTGCTTACAGGTTCTCCCTCTGTAAAAAGTAAACTCCTTCAGGGAAGGGATTTTTTTTTTCAGTTTTTCCTTCATACCTCTCCCTGGAATTGAATTCTGTATATTTGTTCCAAATTATTAGCCACAATTTTTTAATAAAAAAATATATAAGATTAAGGCCCAGGCCAAACATAACATACCATAAACTCCTAATGTTCGTGGCTAAATTAAGTGTAAAAGCTAACTCTCCTAAACATAATTTTAGCCATTAATTTCAATTTTCCCACACCTAAATATATATATATATATATATATATAATTAATATATATATATTAAATTTGCAAGCAATATTTTGGTTAATTTAGATAATGAAGGTCAAATCAATTAGTTAACATGCATTTATTAAGCACCAACTATGTATTTATTAGGTACTCTGCTAGGTGCAAGAGAAGCAGTCTCTCCCCTCTGGGAGCTTACATTCTACATTCAACATGCACACAAATATTTGAACCCAGTGTGAATCAATAGTCTTAATTCACTAAAATAGAATGAAATTTTTAAGCAGAACTTCATACTTAAACAAATTTACCTGCTGCTGAATCTGCTGCCAATCCATCAGGTTTGAATTCCTTAATGAAAATAAAACAAACATTAGTAGAAGGCATAGGCAACACTGTCTTAAAAACTGACAAATAGTGTCTGACTTTGTATTCTAAAGGTCAGATGCTACTGAGTGAATAAGGTTGTGACGATAAGTAAGGAGTCTGGGAAACGCCCTCATTCTTTCAGCTCACTGACTTCATTTAGCAGAACTGAGTCACCTGGGTACAAGTCCTTGCTCTGAGGCCTGGGGCAGTCACTTAAACACTTCCAAATTCATTTTCTTCATCAATAAAAATGTGGACAATAACATATTATCTACCTTGTAGAAATATTATGAGGAAAACAGTCTGAAAATCTCAAAGTACTATGTAAACAGGAACTATTAAGGGGTATTCAATCTCCTCTGATGGTTCTTGATCTATGTCATGCCCATTAACTGTGAGGTTACCCCAAGGCTCAATTTTTTTTATCAACCCCCTCATCAGCTTCTATGGGTATGATTATTACCCTTATACAAATGATTCCCAGATGTACTTATCCAGCCCAAGTCTCTCTTTCTCACCAACTATCTATTGGACAGCTCTGACTGGATGTGTGTCATATACACATCTCAAACTCAAGTCCAAACCAAATCCTTCTCTCTTCCAAATTTCCCTATTTCTGTTGAAGTCACTACCATTATTTTAGTCATCCAAGTTTAATAAACTGGTGTCATCCTCAGCCTCTCACTCACCCCACATGTCCAATCAGTTGACAAATCTCATAACTTCTTTTTCTACAATTCTCATATATGTCCCCTTCTCTCCACTCATACAGCACAACCCTAGCTCGGTCCCCTGTGCTTTTGTAATAGCCTTATAATTGGACTCTCAGTATCAAGTCTCTTCTCAACCCAACACATCCTCCACATGGCAACCAATGATTGTCGTGAAGCATAAGTCTTTGCATGCCAGCATCCTATTGAATAAACTCAAATGGCTCCCTAGTGCCTATAGGATGCTCTGTTTGGCATTTAAAAGCTCTTCACAACTTAGTCTCTTCCTCTCTTTCTAGTCTTCAAACACATTACTTGCCTCCACACACTCTGGTTCAACCATACCCCACTGCTGCTGTTCCTCACATATGACGAGTCATCTCCTTCTGCATGTTGCTGTCCCCCAGACCTGGAAAGAGTTCTCCCTACTAACCTATACCTTTTAGGATTTTTAGCTTCCTTTAAGACGCAGCTCCAGGACCACCTCTTGCAAGAAGCCTTTCCCAGAATCTCCAGCTGCTAATGCCTCTCATCTAGGTTTACCTTGAAGCTGTTTTGTGGGTATCTTGCATGCGCCAATTTACTTATGTACTGTCTTCTCCACTGGAATGTAAGCTCCTAGAAGGCAGGGACTGGTTTTGCTTTTTCGTTGTATTCCCAGTGCTTTAACACAGTGCCTAGCACATAGTATGTGCTTAATAAGTGCTTTGTTGATTAGTTGTTTATACTTCTGAATTAAAGAACTAAATTATTCTCAAGCACCTTCTCAATTCACCTAATAGAATTTACCATTTGACCTCTATCATAGGCCATTGTGTATGTGCAGGACTCTAGAATGGATAAATATCTAGATTCAGTTTGGAACAAGAAAAGAGCCCTGGACTTGAGGTTGGAAAGCTTATGTTTGAGTCCTTACTTTGCTATTTATTAAGTGTGTCATTGGCCAAATGGCAATTAATCTCTCTGTCTTCAGTTTCCTCAATCACCAAGCATTTATTAAGTACCTATTCTATACATCCTCAAGTACAAAATAGGTTATAATACTTTTACTACCTGTCTTTCAGAACTATTACAAGGGTCAATAAGAATGTAAAGCACATTAAAAATGTAAAATGCTACGGAAAAGTCAGCTATTATAGCACTATAAGTGGCTTTAAAGGTAAACTTTTAAAATAACTGTGCATTATAAAAAACCTTTCAAAGAAAGAACAATAAAGTTAATGGTTTTTTTTTTCCAAAACTTCAGTGAAATACGTATTTCATGATTTAAAACATACTACTCAAAAATTATTTTCAGATTACGAAAATATCTTTATTTTTACATCTAGTACAATGGAACTAAGTGATACTAGCTACTAAGCATCATAACAGTTTTTCTAAACAATTTTATTTCCTAATTTTTCTGAAAGTAAATTTTCTATGGCTGCAACTGCCTCTTCCCTCTTACAGAAATTATTTTCAACAAGAGATTAAGAAAAATCTTTTTTTAAATCTAGGAAACCAGTACTTCTCTATTTGCTTTGAGATACAAACCATGATACAGAAAATGCTTGATTAGCCATGCAACTATAGCATAAACAAAGAGTATGAACAAATGAAATATACAACTCAAAAATCCTTACTAGTTTCAAAATCCTTCCCAATTAAAAAAGCTGATTTAGCAAGTGATATTTTATCCCTTTCATTTTTAAATAGAGGTGATAACTCTCAACATAACAGACACAACACAAACATCATGCACAAAAGAAAATAGCCCAAATAAGACTGAAATTGAACAATCAGCTCTTGAACAATTAAGTTTTACAATTTTGGGAAACTGGCTTTTAGAACCAATTCTAATGGAATTTTCCAAATATATATGATATATGTTATGCCCTTACCAAGTGTAAAATATCTTTTTATGTGTCTGATTAAATTCAATGTTGTTAGATTTACATTTTTCTATTTACTTGGGTTTATATTTAAATAACCAAAGTAAGACTTTTAAAAAATCTCCATATACCATTCATTTGAATTAAAAAGAAATAGCACACTTGATATTACCCATAAGGAAGCAAATTTTCAAGTCATTTGTATCAGGTCATCTGCCTTACAAAAAAAGGTATTAATCTTCAATCTCTATGGTAAAACTAAATAGCTCCACATAAACATGCTTCAAGTATTTTAAAGCAATTACTTGCTGCCGCTGCCCTTGTAATTTTTCTAATTCTTTCTTCAACTCTTCTGAGTACCATTTTTCTTCCTAATAAGAAAAGGAGTTTTTTTTTTAGCTCACAAGCTTTTAAAATTGTTTATCTAAAACACTGAAAATAAGTAAATACAAAACATTTTCTTTCCAACCTTCAGTGAAGCCTGTAGGTCTTGGACCTCTTGCCGGAGTAGTATCACATCTTCTCTGAACATACATGGAAACAAAAGGAAACAATAAGCAATACTGCATTAGTATATTCAAATAGATAATAGCTAATCTTGTCTATTAATAAAATATCTGCCATATCACTGGACATTAACATGTCAATTCTCTCTACCCTAAAAATATTTTGGTATGAGATTCTATATACAAACCAATCTCCAACTGATGAAAGGGGTGTGTGTGTGTGAAAAACTGGTTAAGTGGGTTGGTTGGCATTCAGAACACATTCTCTCATAGAAATACTGCTATAAATTGGTTCCCAGGCTAGCATGTAGATGCCTATTTAATCCACTATGCAGTTAAACTATAGCATCAACACTTCTACAAAACCTAACTGCCCCTTAAAACAAGATTTTCCTTGGAAAATGTATTTGAGTTTTTGATCTGGAATGTCAGGCAATACACTAACTAAGTCATAAGCCACCGGCAGCACTGGTAAAAGAAAACTGAGAGACAGTAGGACAGCACAGGGAAGGGCTAAAAATAGGAGAGCAAGATTAGTTACAGCAATAAGAATGGATAACTCTGCCAAATAGACAGGGAAAGGAGAAGAAGATAATCAACTGCAACAATAGTAGGCAGAAGAATTATATAAATACAATGAGGGACGTGAGTCCTTGCCTAACAGCTATTTGTAAATGAGAGTTACTTGTATGTTGGACATCCACATGTTGGAAAATAACAGGATCAGGGGCAGCTAGGTGGTGCAGTGGGGGGCAGCTAGGTGGCATAGTGGATAGAGCACCGGCCCTGGACTCAGGAGGACCTGAGTTCAAATCCCGCCTCAGACCAACCACTTGACACTTATTAGCTGTGTGACCCTGGGCAAGTCACTTAACCCCATTATCTAGCCAACAAAAAAAAAAGGAAATGACAGGATTCATTTTTTATTAAACAAACTCAGACTCAGAGTTAAACATGAACACATGTATGTCTTTTTTAATACTGACTACATTTTTTATGTGACATTTTTACTGGCAAAATACCAAATGAGAACATTTTATAAATGCTTTCAAAAAAACTCAAAAGTTTTAAAACACATAAAAAAATAAAAACACAAAAATTCATGTACGAAGAGAGAACTATTTCTCCTTACTTGTCATATCCAGAAATATTGGGAGGCAATTCTGTTAAGATTTACTGAGCTTCCAAAAATACAAAATACATTTGCAATTTCATTTGGAGAGCAAGCCTACCAGGCAAAGATCCAAGCACCATGTCTATTTATCACTGGTGCTCTTATTCTTTATTCTTTTTTTCAAAACTAATAGTCTGAAATTTGCCACAAATTATATGCAGAATTTAAAATTCAAATAGTATCCAAATCACTAATAAAATTATTCTAGGGAATAATTTACTAAGGACTAATTTAGAATAATCAAAGCTTTATAAAGGAACTTCTTGTCAAAATTAAAGGTGTCACCAGAAATGTATTAGTAAAGAGGTCACTACAAATTAGAATAGGTGGGCTCCAGATTCAACACTCTTAAGTGGATGAAGCTTATCTTTGTGACAGTCTTGACACAGACCTGGGAATTCAGGTGACACATGAACTAGAAAAACCAAATTAAGCTAACAATATTTTATGGTATCTGCTTATATTTTATGGTATCTGCTTATGACATAGAAATGCTCTTAATGTTTACTTTGTGTGTTACCATGCACATAAATTTTTAGAATTTATGCTAAAAATATTTTTTAAAATTTTGTGAAAAATATTTAACCACTCTATACTTTAATAGTTCAAAAGACTCATAGTTTCACAAGTGAGAGTACTACTCCCAAGACAGCCTATAACTCATTCATACCTCAGCGGAGTTGCTAGAGTTTAAAAAAAAAAAATCAGTTGGTAGGCCAACTTTCTGGTGATAATCATCTAAGCAGTCCCTCCACCCTCAAGTAAGTAAGGAATACTGTGATGACACATTATATTATATTATAAAAAACAATGTGAACTGAAGATTAGATTCAATAGGAAAAAAGTATAAAAAGAATTTTCACAAGCAGTAGTAAAAAAGTAAATTTATACAGTTAATCCTTTATTTTTAATTGATTTTGCCTCATTTTTAAATCTTCAAATAACTATGTATATTTGTTGCCATTTAGTTTATATAACTGAGTTTTAAAGTTCTATTAATTGTATTGACTCTTAAATACAGAAGAAGAACATATGTTTAAAAAAAGTAACATTTTCCAGTTGTGCTTTTTGAAAAATGCAACAATCACAGGACAGCCTCCCACCAACCCATTCCGGTTGCCATCAGAGAGGACAAAGACAACAGGAAGGCAGACATCTACACAGCACTTTTTATAAGCATACATAAAACTGGTTTTCAACCTGCATGTAGGGTCAACCTGCATGTAACATCATCAGATATTGGCCTACAAATAGATTCCACCTTACCGTTTTAAAGCCTCTCCTCCATGACTTGATTCATTACCAGAGTCATGAACTGCCTGATAATGTTTGAAAAGCTCTTCAGCAGATCCATGAGATTTCATACACTGGGGACATATGAAGCCCTATAAAAAAAAAAATCTTAAGTTTTTTATATTGTAAAAATTATTTGCACATTTCTAAGCAATCCTAAATATTTCATTTATACTGTTATCCAATAATTAATAATTGTGACAATCATAAATTCTGAAATTTTACAATGTAATTATAATATCTATTCTGAGTAACTACTTCATAAAAAGAAAATCATATGTATCTTAAAGACTTTCCAAACAATACACTTTGAAGCACACAGTTCTTCCTAAAAAAAGAACTTAGAAAAAAAAACCTTTCTAGCAATTCTTAATTGGCTACATCAATTTTGTTCTATAATAACAATTATTATTGGCAGTACGGCATAGTGGACAGCCAGCAAAGCCTGGGTTCAAATCCCATTTCCAACACATACTGGCTATGTGATCCTGAGCCAATCACCTAATCTCAATCAATCCGAAGGACTAATGATGAAGCATACTCTCCATCTCCAGAGAAAGAATCGATATTGACTGAATACAGACTGAAACATGCTATTTTTCACTTTCATTTTTTTCTTTTGAGTCTTCTTGTACAAAATGACTAATACGGAAATGTTTTACATTTAAAAAAAACTTTAAATAAATATTATCTAGAGTATATATAAAGATGAAACTAATAAATAAAAGAAAGGTGGGAAAGATGCACAAAAACTATTTTATATCAAATTCTTTTCACCATCAATAGACGGCCACATTTTGGACATCACAATCCTAGTATTTATGGAATTGGGAAAAGCACTGAAGAAAACAAAGATGGGAAAAGTAGACTGACTAGACCAAGTATACATGGAAGATATCTATGCTGGACAATCTTGAGAGAACTGATTCTCAATCACACCTATTTTCAAGGGATCTAAAAAGAAGTGAAGAGGAAAAAAAGGAGGGAGGGGTTAGTAAAAAAAAAAAAACTACATCTTATCACTACCCAAAAAAGGCAACTTAGAAAATACCAATAACTACTGATCCATTTGCCTGTTTTCCCATCTAAATAAACATTTTATGAAAATAATCTGCATATTGATGACAATATTGAAAAGGAACAGAAAAGCTTTCACAAACAATATCCATAGGAGATCACACTTTTACCATCATACAGATTATTAAAAGATACAGAGAATTAAAGATTCCATTGTGCATATTATTTGTTAGCTATTAAAAAATATTTGATTTGACAGAGCAGAATGAGGCTTTCAGCAAGTCCTCCATGCATAGACATATATATGTACGTACATATATACATGTGTATACCTAAAAAGATAGAAAAAAGATAACTTTATTTGACAACCTACTGATTAATTAATACAATGACTGCCAGTGAACAGGGAGACAAGGTGTTTACCACCATCATTTAAGAGATCCAATACAGACTTAAAAACAGAGAAATTTCAAATAGATAATGAGGACTTCTAAATGCTCTTCTTCAAGCAATTTCAGAACAATGTGGTCTCCTAAACAACATTCATAATCTCTTAAACATGTGGCCTAACTACACAGGAGATAAAAAAAAAGACACAAGTGAGTGAGAATGCCTAATCATTCAGACTACAAGATGCTGCTGATGGATGGTCTACAGAACCTATCCATTCATATATTTAGGACAGGTGAAACAAATGGACAATGAGGTAGGTCCAGGATTGAACATGAGGAGAGGCTTTGGGCTCACCACTGGGAAATGGAACAGTACTTTTAAAAATCAAAAACCTTTTCAGGAAACAAAAGCTCATCTTTTTAATACCAATATTCTTCCAATGATGCTGTATGGTTGCAAGTCATTGAAAAACTCCAGTCTCCAAAGAACTGAAGTTGAGGATCACACAAGGTGCAATGGAGCAGTACAGTATCAGAAACTATGGAAAGAATATTACAAAACAAACATATGATCAAAAATTGTAGGTTGGCCACATCTATATGAGTATGAACTAACCAAAGGGCATCCTGAGCACTCCAGTGCTCCTTACTACATCCAAAGAACTTGAATATACTAAGGGTGAAGCTATGGACAAACAATAACAAGAACATGAGGGGCTGTCAGGAATGGGTTGAAATTTGCATAAATGGAAAAATAATCACCTCAGTGAGATCACAGATTTATTTGTGTATTTCAGTATACATGTCACATCCCCAGCTGTTCTTGAGAGCTGGGACTACGGCTTGTCTAAACATTGTCATCTCCCCTAGAATGCACTTTGCACACCAAAGCCTTAATGTTTCTTGAACTGAAGAGACAAAATTCAAACTCTGGTTTTGTTTTACCATCAGAGTAACATTTTTTTTGAGGAAATGTTACAAAATTCTTGAAAAGAAATTAAATTTTTGTCAAATTTTTTTAAATAGGTGCATGTTATAAAACACTGGAGGTGGGTCAGGAATAGAGAGAAGAGGTGTTCCCAAATCAAAGAAAGAATAAGAAATCATATCTTCAAAAAGGGACAGAAATCTACTTGAAAATAACAAATATCAGAAGCATTATGACATTATTATTCTTTCAATATCAAAGAAACTATGGCTTTTGCTTTCCTTGCACTCTCAACACAAGGACAATATAGCTAGAAGAAGCCTTTTTCCTATCATAAAGCAATCAAAACAAATCTTTTTATGGTACCAATATAACTTACTATGTAATAACCCTATGAACTTCCTTTCCATTCACAAGCTGCCATTAAGAACTACAATGCATAAACTGAAAATAACACTGCATAAAAGCATTTTCCCCCAGGTTCCACATTGTTCCAAAGGGTATTTATTTATATTTTGAGAGAAATAATTTATAAAATATAAGTACAAGGTTTCAGTTGTGAGATATTTCTCTTTTCTTCAAATCTGTAAAATACCAGGATGAAACAATTGTTTAATCTTACTTTTTTTTCCAAATAGTACACAAAAAATAAGGAAGACAAATGATCTGCAATCAATCAAGTATGTATTCTTGCTAGCTAGCTGTTTCAAATGTATCTTTTAGTCAACCACATGAATGGTACTTTGGCTCCAAATCCTCATTGCGGCAGATTACCAGGCTGGTTCAGTACATACTTACACAGGCATACTTTCATACTTTCATAAGACTTGGTCTTAGGATTTTCATGATTTAAAAGTTACCAAGTTTGTAATACTTTTATTAGGGTAAGGAGTCAATGCTATAGCTCATACTTTGAAAGTAATCCGATTGTGCTTTCTTCCATGAATTATAAACTTTATTAGTGTCACAAGCAGCAAATATTCATTAAGCACTTTCTGTGTATCCAGCACTGTGCTAGCATATGCAAAGCTACTATGACATCTCTCAGCTTCCATTTTAGACTGGGCTCTTGAAAGATCTCAGATCACAGATTTAGAGCTGAAAGGAACCTTGGACAATCACTAGACCAATCCCTTATTTTTATGGATGAAAAAGCTGAGGCACAACGAGGTGTAGTGAACTAACCCAAAGTCATACAGGTATTAAGAAGCTGAGACAGGATTTGAACCTAGGTCTTCTAACTCTAAAGCCAATACAAAGAGGGAGAATCGATTAGCTCTCTTTAAAACACTAAGTGCCAATTCGCAGACAGTTAGGCATTTAATGAGTGGACTGTTCCTTTACACTGTTGCCTGACTTAACACAGATGCTGTGGGAATATATTAACACCTGAAACTGTGTTCCCAAGGGGAAAAAACACTCTTTGGAATTGAAAATAGACATAATCATCATCATTAAGGACATAGCTCATTTCAATTACCATGAGATAATACAGAAGAGAGAGTCTTTTTTACAACCTGAGGTTAAACTTTATAGAGTTTTATAGATTTAATGGCTCTAGTATTTCTGTCTAAGGCTCTATTAATTTTTTTTTAGAGAAACATTTATTCAGCAGGAAGTAAATTTAGAAAACAAAAGAAAGGTAAATCTATTCCAATTAAAAAGCAAACCACCAATAACTTTTTAGCCTTGCTTTCTCAAAAGCAATTATTTTCTCTTGGGTCCCCTAGTACTTTTGTCACTTAATCTATATTACCCAAAGGCAATAACCACACTACTTAACTGCATCAGCACCTCTCCCCACCCCACCCCCAAGTCACCACATGTTCCAAACTGTCAACTAAATCAAAATCACTAGAAGATTCCCCTTCCTTTGGCTTTCTGATTTTCTACCACTTAGCAAAAACCTATTTTTCCCCTGATGAATCCATATATCTGGGCAAAAGTTTCTGATTGCTGTCCTTAGTCACTTAAGTTCCTGCTCAGACCAATTTGAAAGTATGAAATAACAGGCTCTGGGAATTGGGCACACTCTACCCATAATGACCTATAAGAACTTCCAATGCTATCTTATCTCTCTTTTCCAGATCCTTTTTTGAAATGGTATGGGATCACTCCAGCCTCAAGGATCTGTGATTTCCTCAGTTTAGGTCAGTTTAGGCTTTCTCAACAAACATAAATAATACCTCTGTATCCTAGGAGAAATCCTTCACAAATTATGTGGCCAAAAATCTCATTGTGCTGTGGCCAATCTTCAGGCGGGTAATGAGCCTCTCTGAACTTGGAAAGTTTTCAGGCAATACACAGTCTATCACCCAGACTGTATTCAAAATGATTCCAGGTTACATTGCCATAGCCTTTGAGAATGCAGGATCAACTCCAGGCCATAAAGACATATCTCAGGAGGACTTTAGTAACAGCAGAATCCCATCTCAATACATTTGTTGAAATGTAGCAACAGCATTAAGCTAGCTGTGCACCAATTTATCTCCACATTAGTGAGTTTTGTTTCTCAAGAAATTTGTAAATTCGCAGCATATACCACTTGGACTTATTGATTTCAATAATGTGCTTCCAAAAAATCATTTTTATCTCTTTTCCATAATTCACTCTTAAGATTCTGAAAGTTTACTTGGTACTGGCTAAGAAATAGAGTGGTGGATCAGTGGAATAGGTTGGGAGCACAAGACACAGTAGTTAATGACTATAGTAATCTACTGTTTCATAAACCCAAAGACCCCAGCTTCTGTGATAAGAACTCACTATCTGACAAAAACTGCTGCGAAAACTGGAAAAGAGTATGGCAGAAACTAGGCATAGACCAAAATCTTACACCATATGCCAAAATAAAGTCAAAATGGGTACAAGATTTGGATATAAAGGCTGATACTATAAGCAAACTAGGACAGCAAGGAATAGTTTACCTGTCAGATTTATGGAGAACAGAAGAATTTATGACCAAACAAGAGATAGAAAACATTACGAAATACAAAATGGATAATTATGATTACATTAAATTGAAAAATTTTTATACAAACAAAGCCAATGCAACCAAGATTAGGAGGGAAGCAGAAAACTGGGAAAGAATTTTTACCACCAACATCTCTGATAAGGGCCTCATTTCTAAAATATACAGAGAACTGAGTCAAGTTTATAACAATACAAGTCATTCCCCAATTGATAAATGGTCAAAGGATATGAACTGGCAGTTTTCAGATAAAGAAATTAAAGCTATCTATAGTCATATGAAAAAATGCCCTAAATCACTACTGATTAAAGAAATGCAAATCAAAACAACTCTGAGGTACCACATCACACCTATCAGATTGGCTAACATGACAAAACAGGAAAATGATAAATGTTGGAGAAGATGTGGGAAAATTGGAACATTGACACATTGTTAGTAGAGTTGTGAACTGATTCAACCATTTTGGAGAGCAATTTGGAACTATCCAAACCTTTGACACAGCAATAGCACTTCTAGGGCTGTATCCCAAAGAGATCATAAAAATGGGAAAAGGACGCACATGTACAAAAATATTTATAGCAGCTCTTTTTGTGGTGGCAAAGAATTGGAAATTCAGGGGATGCCAATCAATTAGGGATGGCTGAACAAGTTGTGGTATATGAAAGTAATGGAATACTATTGTTCCATAAGAAAAGATGAGCAGGTGGATTTCAGAAAAACCTGGAAAGACTTGCATGAACTGATGCTGAGTGAAGTGAGCAGAACCAGGAGAACATTGTACATAGTGAACAGTCACATTATGCAATGACTAACTTCAACAGACTCAACTCTTCTCAGCAATGCAAGGATCTAAGACATCTCCAAAAGTCTCATGCTGGAAAATGCTGTCCACATCCAGAGAAAGAACTATGGAGATTGAATGCAGATTGAAGTATACTATTTGCTCTTTTTTTTGTCTTCTGTTTTGTTTTGTTTCTTCTTTCTTGTGGTTCCTCCTACTGGTTCTAATTCTTCTTTACAACATGAATAATGTGAAAATATGTTTAATAGGAATGTATATGTAGAGCCTATTATCAGATTGCACACCATCTTGGGGAGGAAGGTGGGAAGGAGGGGGAGAAAATTTAAAACTAAAAGCTTATGGAAGTGAATGTTGAAAACTAAAAATAAATTAATAATTTTTTTTAAAAGATCCTAAAAGTTTTCTTTTAAAACAAGCTACACGTATTAGTCCTAGAATCTTAGAGTTTTATACCATAATAAAAACATAATGGCTATCTAATACAGTCCCCTCATTTTACAGAGAAGGAAAGGGCACACAGTAGTTAAATAATTCATCCAAGGTCACACAGTGATACTGAGAGAATAAAACTAGAACTGGATCTCCTGAGTCACAGGGTCATTTCATTCTCATTATTGCCAATGTTTGTCTCTTCCCCCTCCCCAACTATGCATATGCACACATGCACACATATATATTGGGCTCTAACTCTACTGTATATGACTTGTCATTTCTGTTCTAGGAAGTTTTACAGGTAAGTCTTCTTGTGTGTGTATGATCCTTAGAACAATTAAGAGGAATTTTTACTGAATGTGTAATTCTCTCACTTAACAAGACAAAAAGCTTTATTTTCTCAATACCAAGATGGCATAAAGAGCTTTACTTCCTCATTAAAAATTTTAATAGGTTCTAAAATAAATTTATTCCCTTTTCTCATTAATATATAGCATCACAGTCATTGATTTCACTCTAGTATGGGCCCTAATTACCACTCTTAATAAGACTATTTCAATAGCTTAACCAACTGTTTTCTCTATCTCTAGTCTCCCTCCCTTCTAAACCATACTCTACTCTACACTGCTGTCAAATTAATCTTCCAAAAGCAGAGGACTGTTTAATTACCTCAGCCCTTTCCCAAACACTTTCAATGCTTTGAAGTATGTCCACAATATGGTCCCAAAGTTGCTTTTCCACTATTTCCTTACCCAAACCTGCTGCCATAGACAAATTTAATGAACTTTCTCTAAATTAGCCTATGTTTTTCAGTCTCCTCACCTCTGTTCATCCTATTCACTCCACATGGAATGTGGAGAATCCTCTCTACCCCTCTACCTGTCAGAAGCCAACCTATCATTCCAGGTCCACCTCAAATATCACCTACTTAATGAACTATGTTTTGATTTCCCCAACCTCATGATGTCTCTTACCCACGAGGCAGTAGTGGAGGTTTATATCTGGGAGCCAAGAAGCCTGGTTTCTTCTTCCAGCCAACTCAGAACAAGAGCTGGTTGGAACACAGCAGAGCTTGCTTTTCAACTTAAACAAGTCATTTCACTTCTGTTGGAATCAGTGTCATTTATAAAATAATGGGACCAAACTAAATAATTTCTACAGTCTCTTCTAGCTCTAACAGACTCTTCTGGACCAAACTTAGCACTTTGTAGCACTTAAATTACTATAGTATAATTATTTGTATGAAAGGTAACATAGTATAATAGAAAGGATGTGGGACTTGGAGTTAGAAAGATCTGAGTTCAAATTTTGCCAATTACACTTTCTACCTCTCTGACCCATGGGCAGGTTAATCCCTATAAACTTCAGGCAACTCAGTAAGACTACAAATTATAAACAGCTGAGATGAAGGAAGTTCATAGGTTCTTGCCAGGGTTAGGTAGTAATTATGTCTCTGCCTTATCAATCCTACTGCTTCATGAGCTCATTGACAGCAAGTAGGGACTGTGTCCGATCTATACATCACAGACAAGACCTCATGTAATGCCTTGCACATAGTAGATTCTCAATAGGTATTTATTAAATTTAACTAAATGGATTCTCTACATGACAGCACCTTTTCACACCAATAACCTTCTTTTGCAGTGATTGTCTGAGGGACAGATAATCTAGAAAAATCTAACACATTCATCTACCTGAATTTAATTAATTTTAATTTAAAATCTACTTATTAATTTATTATAAATATAAATACATTAAACCATTACTTTATTATCTATTATTATGATTGTGCTATTGATTATAATAATTATTTATTAAAATTAATTTTTTAAAAATGTTACCCTTGCCAAGATAAATGAAGGAAAATAATTTTTAACTCATTCATGAATGAAATTTCACAGGGTAAGTTATATAAAAAAATTAGCTTAAATCTTTGACATTTCAAAGCTCACAAAAGAAAACATCCACAAAACATAAGTAATAACAGCAGATTTTCCATTTTGCCTATCATACAATGCTTTAGGCGTGCATAATTACAGCAGCCCATAATCCCATGTACCAGAAAAGGTTAAGCAACAGCCAACCAATGGTGAAGTCCAGGTACTCTGAGAAGCCCATCACCAGAGCTAAAACAAAACATTAGAGACCCACAGTAACAAGGGAGTCATTAAGAAGGGTCTGGCCACTGCATTCTTTCCCCCTGTGCTCCTTCTGGTAATGCTCCAAGAGAGTAGTCACAGTTACACAGCTTTTCATACAAAATGTGAAACAACAAACTTTACATGTTATTTTAAAGTCAACTCAAAAATATGAAAGATAGGAAATAAATTAGAAATTTGAAAGAAAAAAATTAAGTGAAATAAAATTTGAGTATTGTTAATCCACAAAAGTGAAAAAAATACTCAAAGGGTAATCTTTGTAATCCACCTCCCCTGCTAAATTAGCCAAGGTTTAATGTATTACTCTTTCAATTAAATGACAAGTCCACCCATCATCCTTCTGATTGGCCAGGGTTTTCTTTTTATGAAATGTTTCCATACTTACTCCAAAGTGCAAATAAAGGCACAGAGGTATGGGAACCCAGTATGTACAAATTTCAGGGTAGAGGACAGTTCAGTTTTACCAGAGCAGAGTGCTCTAGGAGCAGAGTAATCTTAGAAAAAAGCTCTAAATGTCAGTGGAATAAAAGGTTGGAGGGCCTTCAAATGCCAGAGCAGTCAACTTTCCTGGATTGGCAAGAAAGAACCACTGAAGATTTCTAAGCAAAGGAATGATATTTCCAGATTTATATGTATGAAATATTATTCTGGCAGTAGTATGAAATATAGCATCAAAGAAGGAGAAGAAAGGTGAAATAGGAAGAATTACAGAACAGTTATTGCACTAGTTTGAGCCAGTGATAATGAGAGGCTATACCAGTGTAGGATGGCAAGGAGATAAAACAGGAGGCTTGTTTCAGAGGTGGAAACAGCAGGATCTGGTTACTGATCAAATGAGAGAGGAGATAGAATTAATAGCCAAAAGATGACACGTAGGTTGTGAATACAGGAGGCCAGGATAAAGGGAAGTACTACAGAAAGACATTGAAAAGTCAGAAGGAAAAAAGTTTAGGAAAAAAAAAATACACTCAATTTTAGACAGGTAGTAGTATACTCTAAACAGCTGATGATACAGGTGTGGAAATCAGAAGTCAAAACTAAAGCTATAGCTCTATATACAGGTGGTAATCGAAGTTGTGATATGAAACAAGAGGCCATAGGAGAGCAGAGAAAGAAACATAGAGGGTCAAAGACAGACCCTTGGGAGTCATCTACATTAAGGTGTCAGAAAGAAGATGACAGGCCAGCAAAACTGGAATGGCAAAAACTTTTATGGAAGGGCAATCTCCATTGATGGAGAAAGTACCAACATCAATGAAATCTTTATCTCTGAAATGATCAAATACTGAAATTATTTAGTATTGACATTTTACTCTAAATGGCCTTTCTGTCTTACTAAATACTGGTGATAATGATATAACAGCCTTTCTCTCTGAAACTATAAACCCAGTATGAGGGATCAAATGGAAAACCTGCTTTAATGGGTCATCTGCTTATTTAAAGAATTCTTAGGAGATTAGGAGATCCAGTAGTTCCAGATTCCTCCAAGGAGGGAGGTTAAAAGTGATATCATGTGAGTTTCCAGGGTACCTAACCCAAGCAGTTCAAAGATCTAGGGCTGGAGGTAAAAAAAAATCTGTCTTTTCTCAATATAACAGGGCTCTGCTGGTTCAAGTCATCCTGGATCAGCTTTGCCCTAGAACAGTTCAGCCCTGATCCAAAAATGAATTTCCTAGAAGGCTAGAGGGAATCTACAGATGCTTAAATTAGGGAAATTCTAAAAATCAGTGATACCCCTTAGCCTGTTTTTTCTTTGTTTGTTAGTTTTGACCCAAAGACCACTAAAGAATTTCAACATTTAATCTGACAAAACCAACTAGTTAATGAGTCAAGTGATGCATATATACAATGTTCACATATCACACAATAATGCCAAAGACTTGCTAATGTAAAATATATCAGTTAGTTGCTAAAACACTGAAATCTGATCTTAATAAAGCATGTTTATTTTGTATTTGAATTAAGATGTACATAGCTAGTAATGGCAGTCTTGAAGAAAAAAAAAAAGTGTGTCAAGTCCATCTGCTTAAAGTAGTCATAAAATAAAATCTCCAAAACATTCATCTTACTGTTCAATGTAAAATGAACATGAAGTCCATTTCACTGAAGTGAGGAGTTATGATTGTACATTTAAGTAGTCTAACATCCAGAAAAATGTAGACTTTAAAATGTTACAGACTGCTCAAATCTCAACCTACAGACATAATAACAATATTATGGCATAAGGTCATGGATCCATAACAAAGCCAAATATGATTAAGTAACTCACTGCTAATCAATATTTTGAACATGACATATATTAAAAAGGTAAAATCAAAAAACATCTTATAGCATAGGGGAAATTAATGTGACTGTTAGAAAGGCAGTCCAGGTAAAGTCTAACAATTCATAAAACAGAGTTTACATAGCCACAGGTTAATTACCTAGTGTAGTAACTAATTAGATCTGATCATCGTGAGAAATGTCAACAGAAATTAGGATAGACGAACTGGTTCTTATCAAATAACTCAGAACTCAATTGGGTTCCCAAAGTGAACTAAAACCTCTGAGATAATAATCAGTTAAATTATTTTTTTCTATTCAGCTTTAAATTCATATAATTAACTGAAAAACACCTATTTTGGGGGATTAAGAATTGAAAAAGGTAAACTGACAGCTTCCAGAATCCTCATACTTTAAAAAAACAAAAAGGATGAACACATTATAAGACAAGTGGATAAAGAGTACTCTTAAGTATCTGAACATTTTTATTACTAAGTAATCAGTGCAGAGAAATAATAAAATATGAAATATCATGCTGAAAAATGCCAATCATTTTCCAGCCCAAAATTCTGTCTCTAATAGTTGCACCAAGGCATCTTTTATATAGAGGATACGGTTGCCTTCCACTGCCTTCCAATGTTCAAATAATAGGGCTATATTCCAATTCATCCTTTCTTCCTATCCTATCATGACACTATTCTCAGGAATCTCTCTAAACCCTTCTTGAACCTATTTATATTTTCTGCTCATGTGACCACTTGTCACTAAAAGTTCTACAAGTTTACTATGGCTACGGAAGGTAACACTTCCTTTTTATAGACCTTAGAGTTACCTCCAATGAACTTCAAGGAGTCAGTTACCTCATGCTAGCAGTCCAGAATCTGTTGAATAAATAAATCCATGTTTTTATCCCATATATGTCCTTCATGATTTTAAGAACTTCAATTGAATCCCCTCTTTATTTTTCCTGACTAAAAAAATTTTCATTCTTTTTATTACCTATCCTTGCCTATATACTTCAACGCCTTCATCCTTTTAATTGTCTACGGTGCTGGTTAGTCATTTACTATGCCTAAAATGTCATTCTCCTCCTTGTCCCTCCTTGTTGAATTACTCTTGCCTATAAAAAGCCTAATCCAAATGTCCTTTCCTTCATAAACGCCTTCCCTGAGCTTCCAACAATAATGACCAGCCTCCTCAAATCTCACATAACATTCTGTAATTATAATTTCCTTATAATACAGTTCAGAGAATAAGTATTTTTTGGTATTTCATAGCCTTTTTTTCCTAGACTTTAAGCTCCATGAGGGCACAGACTGTTATCTACATGTTATGGATAACATATGGATGCCAACTCCCCCAGCACTTTGCATATAAAAGGTGATTATTAATAAATATAAAATGTCACTTCTATGGACTACTTGCAACTACAAAAAACCTTTTATCAGGTGCACTGGCCAGAAATACATGATTATATCACTGGTAAAGACATACCATGGACAAGCAAATGTGTATGAAGAGTTTTGAAAAGTACAAAATCCAATAGAAACATATAGCATTGTTGTTATTGTTGTTGTTACTATTATTATTACACAAGGAAAACGATTTCATTCTCCCCCTCCCAAAAAAAATCTTTCCAGTAAATTCCCTATATTTGGTTGGCCTGTTTGGCTAGAGCAGCAGACTGTCTAGGGCTCTTCTGGGAAGACTCAACAACGAATCTAGTATTCCTTCCCTGGTGAAAAACAGCTCTGTGCCAATTAAGTCCAGCATGATGAATGTCCAGTAGACATCTAAAACTCAGCATGTTCAAAACTGAACTCATTACCTTTCTCTCTAAATCCTATCTCCCTGGCCCCTCACTTTCCCTATTAGTTCGGATAGCAACATCATCCTCCCAGGCCTCCTAGGCCTGCAACCTAGTATTATGACTCTTCGCTATCTCTCACCCCCTATATACAAGCTGTTGCCACAGTCTGTTAATTTCACCTTTACGACATCTCTCAAATATGCCCCCTTCTTTCCCGACACTGCCACCAGCCTAGTGAAGGCCCTCTCATCACTTCATGCCTGAACTATCATAACAGCCTACTGGTGGGTCTGCCTGCCTTGAGTCTCTGAACACTCCAGTTTATCCTCCATTCAGCTGCCAAACTAATTTTCCTAAATAAAGCAGAGGTCTGATCATGTCACCCCACCTATTCAATAAATTTCAGTGGCTCTCTATCATCTCCAAGATCAAATACAAAATCCTCCAGCATTCGAAGCCCTTCATAAACTAGTGCTCTCCCTCCCCCCCGACACACACAAAACTTTCCATTCTTCTTATACCTTATACTCTCTCATTTATTCTTTGATCCAATAATACCGGGATCCTTGCTGTTCCAGGAACAAGACATTCCATCTCTTGGGTGTAGCCATTTTGTCTGGCATCCCCCACACCTGAACGGTGCCGCCCTCCCTCCACCCCCCAATCCCCACATCTCTACTCCCTGGCTTCCTTCTAGTTCCAATTAAAATCTCACCTTCCACAGGAAGTCTTTCCCAACCCCTTTTAATTTTAGTGCCTTTTCTCTGTTCATTAATTCCTCTTTATCTTATACACAGCTTGCTTATATATATTTGTTTACTTGTCTCCCTCATTAAATAGTCCCTGCTCTCAAGGGGCTCACTATCTTCTGCTCTTCTTTGTATCTCCAGCACTTACCACTGTGCCAGGCACATAGCAGGTACTTAATAAATGCTTATTGACTAATATTTAAATGTTTTTTCTATTATGTAACTTTCAACCCCAATAAATCTAAGGTCCTTAAAGGCCCTGCCTTCTACTACTTTGAATTCCTAATCAGGCCCGAGCACAATGCCTTGTCAAAATAAGTATTTCTTGACTTAGTTTGCTAGTCCTTGATTCATAAAAACATCCTCCATAATTCCAGTTTTATATATGTACTTAAGCATATATTTATGTTTTTAAGCACCTTTTGATTTAAAAACTCAAATACTTTTGAAAAATACAAGTAAACTAAACTATGTTCACTAGTTCCTTATCTACATGTTCAATTTCTTCTTCAGAGGACTGAAAGAATAACTGAATTTTAAAAGTTAAATCAATCAGTGAAGTTGACTTCTCAACAACTTTTGAGTTACTTTTTGAAGTCTTTAATTACTTACTACATTAATATCTTTCATTACCAACCAAATGCTAGGATATTTGCATTGAATAAAAGCTTATAAGAATATAATCCAAATCGCTATTAACAAAAGAAATGTAAATTAAAACTGGTCCCCCTAGCTGATAATGGTATATATATAGTCAAACAAATACCATACAATTACAGGGTAATTTCTTATAGACATAATGTTATCATTTCATAAAACATCACAAGCAAGAACTAAGAGTCATTAATAGACAAGCCATATTTCCAACTTCATTTTTCAAAGCTTTAAAAGCCCCTACCCAACATCCTTGTTCAAGAATGGGATCTACTAAGCACAGCTGTACCTACAATTATGTTTTCAAAATGCATGTTCCAATTTGTTTGGTAACACTATAAGAACCTTGTTATAAGATGTTTCACTTACTATAGCTTCCTCGAACATCTGCTGTTTCCCCTGAACAATACTAAATTTGCTTTGTTACATTAATATTACCATACCTCTGAAGAGCCTTCATTGTTGACATCCAAGGCATTTCCAGGTGTTGCTGATGAATCAGAATCTGAACCTTGAGAGCCAGCTCTCCCTGGGGTCTATAATAAATTTTAAAAAGAGAGGAAAAAAAAGTTTAGATTGAGTCTATAAATCTTTTTATTTGCTTTCAATTGTAACCAAAACCATGTAGTAGTGCTCACTTAAATATTTTGAAGGACACCTGATAATGGTGTTCCCATCAGAAATAGGTTCCCCACCCCAAACCCCTCATACCTGAAAAATCCTACCAGAGAAACTTACTGCTTAGGGTTAATGCATTTTCTTTTGTTAAAACCAAAACATTCCTGGAAAAAGTAACATGTTAAATCACTATGCCATTAACAACATGGTGCTTATGTGATCCTTTCCTACAAAAGCCCAGAGTCCCAGATGAAAGAAGATTCACTAAAGCACAAAGTACTATGTAACCTCTCCTTATGGCCCTCCTGTTCCTTCACTATTTCTATCAGTGACATCACCATTCATCCATGTTATTATTATTAATGAAATAGAAACCTTGATGTTACCCTTGACTCTTCCTTCTCTGTGATCTATCCAGTTAGGGAACCCTTCTCATTCACTCTACAATATCTCTCCTCTCCTCTCTAGAGGAGATTTTTAATGGCCTCTTAATTGACTTTCCCCTCTCCAATTCATCCTTCACACTACACCCAGACTTGTTTTTCCTAAGAATAATTTCCTCATGTCATTCCTCAACTCCAAACTCTTCAAAGGCTCCCTAATGCTTCCTAAGCATAAAATCCAAACTGCACTGCCTGGCCCTAAAAGCTCTCCCCACCCCCAAGTCTGGCAGCATCCTACCTTTCCAGCTTTACTTTTTTTTCCCCAGCTTTACTTCTTACCTCTCTTTCTACTACTAACTCTAAAGCAGAGCCAAACTAGACTATATCATCTGTCTCCAAGCCCTATCCTGTCACTTCCTATGTAGTGCAATGGCAATGGACTTGAAGTCAGGAAGACCTGAGTTCAAATCTGGCAAGTCACTTAACCTCTACTGTAAAATGAGGATAATAATAGCACCTACCTCCCAGGGCTGCTGTGAGGATCAAGTAATATAATATTTGTAAAGCACTTAGCACAGTGCCTGGGACATTTGCAGACTCTTTATAAATGCTAAGCTATATCTGGAATGCACTCTCCTCCTCTATTGAATCCTACCTATGTCACAAAAAAGGTAAGAAAAACTTGCATGAATAGAGTAAAATAAGTAATAATCACTCAAAAAAAATTAAATGACCACAATAATATGAGATAAAAACTTTGAAAGAATTCTGAACATTGATCAATGCATCAATCAAACACTTTAAAAGACCGAAGATGAAGCATGCCTCCCACCTTTGGCATGGAAGGAATAGACACTACAGGCCTAGAATGAGACAGATTTTCAGAAACTGCCAATGTGCTCATTTGCTTTGCTTGACTATACTTAATATGTAACCAGAGAAGGCTTCTATTTGGGAGACTGGAGAGGATGAGTTAGTGGATAATGAAGAAAAAAGAAAAAAAAAAGTAAAAAGAAAAAAGCAACAAAAAATTTCAATGGAAAAATAAACAAAATTCAGAAAAGGATGAAAAATGGGGTAGTTTTTGCTACTTCTTTCTTAAATTTAATATGAATTCTAAAAAAAATCTATCCCTAGTGACTACCACAGGCTTTGTATAAAGTAGGCACTTAGTAAATATTTGTTGAACTGAACAAAAAAGACAAAGATCCACTGATATAAAAAACACAGAATGAACTAACAAAATAATAAGTCCAAAAGTCCTTCTCTAATGCAAGGGTCCCAACCTTTTCTAAGTCATGGACCACTCTGGCAATCTGGTAAAACCAACCACATTCATCAGAATTTTTAAAAATTCACTACTGAAGGAAATATGAGATTTCAGTTAGAGGTTCTTACTGTTTGTCCTAGGGGCAGAGGAGGAAAAGTAGACATCAAAACCTAAGCAATGAGTCACAGAGTTAGAGGTTAATGAAGATAAAGATGTCATTTTTTTTCCATTCAAGTTCATGGACTCTCCAAAATTTATCAACAGACCCCTTAAAATCCAGGGACCCCAGGTTAAGAACCACTGCTCTAATGGATCAAGTGGTCAAAGGAGGGGAACAGATAGTTCTCAAAAAGAATTGCCAACTACTAACAACATATGAAAGATTGCTTCAAATCATTAACAACAGAAATGCAAACCAAAACAACTCTGGAGGTTTCAACTCAAACTGGCAAAATATAAGCAAAAATAAAAGTAAGAGGGGCTAACAAAAGTCAGGTACACTGTATGCATTAGTGGAGTTGTGAAAGGTTCCCAACATTCTGGAAAGTGATTTGGAATTATGCTTCAAAAATGACTAAATATCCATTTCCTGTGACCTTACCATTCCATGTCTAAGCATATACTAAAATGAGGCAAAAGAATTACTGTGCCATAAGAAATGATGAATATAAACAATTCAGAGAAGCATGGGAAGACATGAAATGATGAAGAGTAAAGTAGGCAAAGTCAGGAAAACAATAGACACAATTACAACAACACAGAGGACATGAAATGATGAAGAATGACGTAAGCAAAGACAGGAAAACAACAGAAACAATGATTACAACAACAGGAAAGGAAAGAGCAAGAAAAAAAAACAAAAATACTATGTAAAAACTGAGTTTGGCCCCAAAGAAGAGATAAGAAAATGCACCTCCCTTCCTTCTTTGTAGAGTGTGGCACATGGCATGGATGACTGCCAGGCACAGGTAAAATGCTGGTTTGTTTGGAGGAGCTGCTTTTTTCCCCCTTTTTATTTTTTCATCTTTGTTAAAAAGTAATGGCTTGCTGGGTAGGAAGGTAGAGGCAGCTATATGTGAAAATGAAAGTGACAAAAACAAAAGATGATGAAAAGTTTTTGAAAAAGAAAGATACAGTCCTTAAGAAGTTTACAATCTAACTAGAGACCAAACAACTAGTATACATGAAAAATGAGAGGGACTTAATAAATGTAAGACCATGTGATATTTACTGAAAGTGTACTTTTATTGATTATTGATTGGGAAAGGCTTTGTACATTAGATGGGACTTGAGCTGGGTCTTGAAAGATTAGTAGAATTTAAATAATTGAATAGGAAGAAAAAGGGGACTTCAAGGTAAGAGAGGAATAAAATTAATGAAGGCACACAGACAGTGAAAATTAATGGGATGGGACCCATGGCTGCTATATGGTTCCTGAAAGGGTAAATCTTATTAAAAACTCACCCCATTTCTGCCACTAACTAGATAAAGGGGGGATGAACAGAATTCTATATTAAGAAGCTATATTCTCTGGTTCTTACATTTCCACACTTAAGGAAAGAATGGTGGAATGTCTCTGGATTAAGTTTAACTGTAGGAGAAATAGATAATAATAGTGTTGTGGGAATATCTTAGAGACCACCTTGAGAAAAAATGAGAAATTCAGGGAATGCTCAAGCAGAAGTCTTGAAAACAAAGACTGGATACCTTTTGGATGCACTATAAAGAGTTCTTGTTCAGATAGGGATTGTATTAAACTGTCTCCAAAGACTCTTCTAATTCAGAATCTGTGATTCTGTGATTAACCTTAGAGGAATGAGAAGCTTCCAAGATTGGTAAAGAGTAACAGCATACATGGAAAAAGCAAAATACAAAATTTTGAATGGAAAAAAGGTAAGGTTTTAAAAAATACAAAGATAAAGAGGAAATCACAGATGTCACAGTTTTTAGTCCGAAATTTTTAAAATCATATGAACATCTAAAAATATTCAGTGAGAAAAAAAAACATTTTCAATATGAAAAGCTATAACTAAATGTTTTAAAGGCAAATCAAATCCAATCCATTTTCCAATCCTAGCAACCTTTAAAGGGCAGCACTCTTTCTACCTCCAATCCCAAGTTTCACTACTCTACCCAAAAATACTTTAAAGGAAGCAATAAAATAAATTCAATTAAATGATAATTCTATCATATTTAACAAATATTTAACAAGTTCCTACTGTTGCCACTTTATAGTAGCGTACAACTTATATGTTCAGAGGCCTTCCAGACCTATTATCTCAATGGTTACTATTTCTTTACTTTATATTTTTCTGAGGTAGTTATTATCACCATTTTACATATAAAGAAACTAAGACTCAGAAGAATAAAGTAATTTGTCATTAGTTAGCAAACACAATGTAACAATAAAATGTGGGTAACAAAGATAACAATTACAGGAAAATACAGGTAAAGAAGCAGTGTAAGTAAAATTGTTTCACATAATAATCAGAACCATATGGCTTTTAACACATTAAGACAGGAAAACTACAAGAACACTTAATGTTAGTCTAACAGGCAAGATGAGCCAGATTCAATGGAATATTTTGCATCACTATGAACTTGCAAATATTTTAGACTTCCAAAACCAATGATCACTGAAACAGATGTGGAAAATATGAAGATTATGTCATGTAAAAGCAAAGCAACTCATATTCTAGGACTGAAGGAAAATAATAGCCTTGTCCGCTGAAAAAGAAGCAATCTCAGTTGTTTTTTTAAAAACAAATTTTGAACAAATACTAGAGAAAAAGAATTTTAAATGTTAGTCATATTTGTAACTCTAAAGAACCAAAATATCAAATTAAATCAATTTCTGAAAACTCCAATTTAAATCAAACTGAAATGTGTGCATATAGCATTCTTTAAAGGCCTATTGATAAAAAACAGAATTTTTTTCCTCCACTTAATTCAATCCAACTAGTATTTATAAAGGGCCCTATAATGAATGCAACATTTTGGACAGAATGCAGAAACAATATAAGAGGTATACAGCCCCTGCCTTCAAGAACTCTGTCTCACTGGGTAGCCAGACATGTACATACAGAACAATCAACAACCCAAACAATACAAGTTTCTAAAGGTATACCTTCCTGTTTCCTCTTTTCTTCCTCTTTTCTATCACCTCACACTCCTAGCTTTTTTTCTCCTACCTCTTCCTCCAGTCTTTATCCTAATTTTCTCACTACATAATAAATTCAATTTTTTTAGTTTTTCTATATTTCTGGAACCAGAAACCATCCATCCTAATAATGAGGCAATTCCATTACATTAGTACCTGAAATATTAGAAAGCAGAATTCATACCCACATAACAACAACCATACAGTACTTTAAGATTTGCAAAGTGCTTTGCAATTATTCTCATTTTATCTTCACAACAACCCTTGGAGGTAGGTATTATTATTATCCCTATTTTACAGATAAGGAAACTGAGGTACAGAAAGGTTAAGTGCCTTCTGAGTGTCTGAAGCTGAATGTGAACTCAGGTCTTTCTGATTCCAGATCTAGCACTCTATCCACTGAGCTATCTCAATGCATTTCTGCTCCTAACTAATTAGTCACAAACTGTTATTCTTTTTTTTTTCTTTTTTTTTAGGCAACTGGGGTTAAGTGACTTGCCCAGGGTCACACAGCTAGCAAGTGTAAAGTGTTTGGTTTGAGGCCACATTTGAACTCAGGTCCTTCTGACTTCAGGGCCAATGCTCTATTCACTGCGCCACCTAGCTGCTCCACAAACCGTTATTCTTAAAAGTAAAATATGAGGGGCCATAATATATAATTTTAAATTCTATGATTAAGAAAAGTTCTTTAGTTATGAAAATATGTAGTGACTGTCTTTGAGTTGGCAATGGTACCTGCTCATTTAAAAAGGCCACTACATCCATACACATTTAATACTATTGAATCCTAACGCTACTTAGTGTATTATGGTGTGATACCTAATGTTTTATGCAGGTTTTTTTTTCTTACTGGCAACATATTTACACTTTTTTAATTGAAATAAATTTGTTTATTTAGAAACAGAACCAAGCCCCAAAATGTTCACCAAAGGCCACTTCTTTTTTCTTTTTTGCACTTAATAGTATTTTATTTTCTTCCAATTACATGCAAAGATAGCTTTCAACATTCATTTTTGTAAGATTCTGAATTCCAAATTTTTCTCCCTCCGTGCCCTCCCCCCTCCCCATAACAGCAAGCAATCTGATACAGGTTATACATGTACAATAATGTGAAACATATTTCCACATTAGTCATGTTGTGAAAGAAGAATCAGAACAAAAGGGAAAAATCATGAAAAAGAAAAAAAAACAAAAAATGAAAATAATATGCTTTGATCTGCATTCAGACTCCATAATTCTTTCTCTGGATGCAGATAACATTTTCCATCACAAGTCTTCTGGAACTGTCTTGGATCATTGTATTGGTAAGAAGAGCCAAGTCTATCATAGTTGATCATTGCACAATGTTGCTGTTACTACATACAATGTTCTCCAGGTTCTGCTGCTCACTTCACTCAGCATCAGTTCATGTAAGTATTTCCAGGTTTTTCTGAAATCTGCCTTATACAGCTTTATAAGTTTATGAAGTTGAACTATTAATCTGACATCTCAGTTATTTTCATCTCTTTAAGGAAAAGTTATTGTGAAAGTTGAACTAAAAGAACTATAAAGAGCATTTAATAAGTGTTCTCTTGATAAATAAAAAGTATAAACAAACTATATAGTTAAAATTGATTAAAACTGTCTGGTCATATTCAAATTGATACTCTAATCCAATTACTTTCCAAAGTCTTTTGTGAATACTAATGGAAAAACTATTTATTTAAATAACACCATTCTGTTTATCTGGGATCACTTAAGGAAAAAGTGATCTTTTTTCTCCTTTTTTAGAGATGTTAAGTATGATTTCATTAAGCAGAATTAAAAAAAAAACTTTCTAAAATCCATTACTCATTTTTTTGCCTTCTTAAACATAATGAAATAATTCACTTTTTTCTAAAGGACTCAGTGTCATAGTTATAAATACTTATTTGTTATAATGCAATGAGAGAGAACTTCAGAAGCCACTGAGCACATAGTACTATTTGCCCCCATAGTAAATGGCTACAAACAGGTAAAAGTGAGTTCTGGTTATTTGTATTCTATCTGTTCCCTTAATGTCAAGTTGTCAGCTATAACTTCACCGGTCTCTAACATCACTTCTCCAAATGTTAAACCCATCTCTTACCACTTAATGTTTATCAAATGAATAAATGTATGAGTGAAAGCTTCTAATCTGCTGTCAACTGGGAACCCAGCTAATCAAGTTTATTAGAATTGTGTCTAAAATAAGAATAAATGTTCTCTAAATGTGAGTCTAACAAGATCATCAAGGAGTACAGTACAATGACATCTATTTTGTTCACTCACTGGCCTTTTGTTTACTTCTCAGCTGTTAGTGTGTTCCAGATAATTGAGTTTACTTAAATAAATGGCTTTCATATAAATAATGTATAGTTATTACTTTGAGTCAGAAGGACCTGAGTTTACATTCTACCAAAGAGTTGAACATATTCAAAGATGGAAAAGAGCATGAAGTGCCAGAAAAACATAGTAAAAAAGGCAGTAATGTGAGAAAAGTTAGAGTCAGATTTTAAGAAGCCAGGTAAAGAAATCTGGATTTACTGAGCATGCGATGGGGAGCCACCTACTAAAAGTTTTTTAGTAGGGAAGAGACATAATTAAGGCTGTCTATTTAGGAAGTGATTACTCAAAAGTAAGAATTATACATTGTTTATTCGGAAGCCATTTATTTAGTAAACTGAATTATCTGGAACACACTAAGGGCAATTCTGTGTGTGTGTGTGTGTGTGTGTGTGTGTGTGTGTGTGTGTTACATCCAGGTATGTATACACACACAAAGGCACAAACACAGAGATTTATGATTAACTGAACGATGGAAAGATTGACAACAGGAAGAAAAGTCAGAAGGCTATTACAATAATCCAGCCAGGAGACAATGAGAACCTAAAATGGAGCGGTAGCCACAGGAAAGGCATTGTGCTAGATCTTGCAGAGGTAGAAATGAAGGTCTTGAGGACCAGTGGCAATGGAAGGTGGTCTTAAGGTAGAAGGGTAAGACATGACTCTAAGGTTTCAAGAAAAAAAGAAATCCAGAGGTAAAGCACTGAGGAGTAAGCAGGTCTTGAAGAGTTAAGAGGCAACAAATGTAATCTTTGAAAAGTCTGGCAGTGGACTGTCACCTGAGTGACTGTTTTAGGATAGGAGGAAAAAGTCCTGAAAATACTGCTGGGAAAGGAAGTCTTTGAGGAGAGATTCAAGATTAGGAAGATAATAAGTAAAGCAATCTCAGAAGAGATGGAAGGGTATGAAATCAAAGTCTGAGACTGGGGCTAAAAGAACCACCTTTTTCTTTAGGGAGAATAAAGGGGGAATCTTGTTTCAGTGGTGAGTGGGTCCCACTGATGAATGCTCCCATGAAAGAAGAAAGATTCTATAAAGGGAGATGGGACTTCACAATGGGTATAATCAGCAGGGACTTGGTACCTAGACCACTCCAAAAAAAGGGATCAGAACTTATTACAGCAAATAATACCCAAAAGAGTTGGAAGGGCACTGATTCACTGAGATTTCAAAGCAAACGGGAGAGAAAATGAACACTAGGAGAGTAAAATGCAATAATCAATTGAAATATTAACTGAAAAAAAAGAAGGCTTATTATGTCTTTTCTTTTAAGCGATAGGAAATTTCAATGTCTCTCTCTTACTTTAGGATAACTCTAATAGAAAGATAAACAAAGGAAAAAATTTAGATCTGAACAAAAAGAAACTAAAACCAAAAGATTTATTTCATCTTCTAAATGGGTAAAGAATATATTTTTCAACATTACATGGAACTTTTATAAAAACTTATGCATTAGGGCACAGACATGTTGCAATCATCAGCAAAAAAGACAGAAACAGTAAATCCTTTATAGACCACAATGAATAAAAATAGTTCACTTCAGCAAATGCAAACAAAAGACACACAGCCAACATAGAGACTTAACAATGAAATATTAAATAATGAGTGGGTCAAAGAACAAATAATAGAAGCAATAATTATGTAAAAGAAAATAAGAAAAGAAAGGAAGAGAACAAGGATGTGTAAAGAGAGTTTTTAAGATGTAGAAGAAGGAAATTAAAAGAATTCACAGTCTGAGATACTACAATCTGCTAAACTAAGAACTAAGGTCATCTTCAGAGTATGGGGGGAATAGAGATTGAGTTGGAGACTTGAAAATAGTGGAGTCAATTTAGAACAGCTTCCATAAAGAATAAAAAAGGAAACAGGTACGAGATGATTAAAAAGTTGGCCTTGTAATAATGAGGGTCAAGCAGAGGCTTGAAGACATTAATTTATAACGGATCCTACCAGCACAACTTCATGACTTCCTCTAAGAGTGTTCAATAACCAGTTAACAAGGAGATAAGATGGTTGGTGGCAGCCACCCAGGACGGCTAGGCATAAAAAGGCATAAAATGATTGCTTATAAAGGGACCTAAAAACTCAAGGGTAACAGTCAATGACAGCTGAAATCCCAATAAGAAAGATTTGGAAGGGAGACATATAAAGCCAGAACAAAGGTAATACATAGAGAGAATAAAGAGTGAGTGGTTTTTGAATCCTGTCAGTCAGGATCATGACAAAGTGCAATAAAGGAGGAAGGAGACGGTCAGATAATATGGAGACAGGAGAGCACAGTCAAGAAGGGAAATGTTTTTAACTAGGTCTGAAAGAGTTAAATATTAATGAATAATACTGAAAAGGAAAACATTTAGACATAAGGAATAATAACTAGAAAAATGTGAGACATGCTGGCCTAGACCACTACAAATTCATACTAACTTTAAGTGGTCCCCTGATGCTGGTTGCTAAGGAGATGAATAAAAGGATTCCTACATTCCTTATAACTGTTATGCCAAACTTTCTCCATTCTCCTCAATCCCCAACTCAGCAGATAATCTAACTTTTACTTTACTGACAAGATAAAAGATATCAGATGAAATTTTTCTCTCCTCTAAATATCACTTTCTCTAGACTTATTTTTCTTCCCTCTTCTTTCAAATTAAGGCATCCTTATTTCCCAGATCAAATTTTTTTCTTGTACCCCAAATTTTACTCCTCTTCTTCTCTGGAACCTAGCTTCTTCAATTATGCCTTCCTCCAATACCTTCAGTTATGCCCTTTCCAATGGCTCTTCCCTTCTGCCTCTGAAGATAGAACAAGTTCCCCAATCTTTAAAAAAAAAAAAAAAAAAACAACTGCACCAGCCTTTGATGTCCCCATTAGCTTCCATCTTGGTCCTAAATCCTACCCATACTTCAAGGCCTAATTAAAAATCCTATCTCCTCAATGCAGTAAGATTTCAAGGAGAAATGGTGTTTTACCTCTGAATTTTGCTGGTAGTTACTTCCTGTGCCACTCATTTTGTACATATTTACTTCTTTATATTATTAGCAATTTTTCATATACGTATGCTTATCTGTACACACATACCAATTACCTCCCCAATTAGATCGTATGTTCCTCAAGGACAGAGACTATACCCTATGTCACTGTAACCTTTTCAGAGTCCACATTATAAGGGACTTATGAATACATGTTGAGTAATTAACCTTGTAAATTATTTGTAGGAAATGCAAAACAAATGAATACATCATGAACAGAGAATCAATGCCAGAGTAACAAATAGTGAAGTTGGTAGAATGAAACTGCTGTAAATCATGTTAGCCTGTGAAGTATAGACCTGATAAGAGTAACTCATACCTGCATTTAAGGTTTATGTTTTCCTCACAACAACCCTGCAAGGTGGGGAGAGTTTTCTCTCTACTGTGGAGATGAGAAAAGTGATGAAATAGAGAAATTGAGGGACTTTGCCATGGTCACACACCCAATGCATCTGCTGTGTCTGATGCAAGATCTGAAATTGTCTTTTCTCACTCAAGTCTACCTTTATTCTCACCATCCCAGTCTGTATTTCCAGGGACCAACAACGAAGACTCTGTTGGGGGCTCTGATTTCCAGGTCAGCTCCCTTTTCCACTCCACCACAATGCCTCACTGGCAAACAGCCAGAGAGTAGAATAGGTCCTGAACAGCAGGCTGACATGCTGAAAGCTTTAATATTAATTTTAGCTGTTAGTATGATACATGAGTTTGTTTTTTTTTAAACTAGACGTAGGAAGACCAGCTAGGAGCCTTGTTGCAGTAATTCTCTCCAGAAGTGACAGATTAGGTCAAGGCAAAGGCTATTAAAAAAAAAAAAAAGAAAGAACAGATTCAAGATAGTTTCTAGAAAAACAATTAGCCAAATATTGTGATAAAGTAAATACAGAGAGTAAAACAAACCCCCTCCGAAAATATAATAAATCCCTAGTTTTCTGAGCCCATGGCACAAGGAATCTGATGGTGCCATAGGAAAAAATTTGCCAGGTGGGTTAAAAATATAATGATCCAAGTGATCTCCTAAAACATTCAGAACAAGGTTCTCTTGGATCTGAGAATCCAAATAATAATGATATCAACAACTTCTACTACTAGCATTTACATAGAGCTTTAAGATTTGCAAAGTGCTTTATGTATGCTATCTCATTTAATCCTCATAACTCTATGAGGTAGAAACGGTTATCCCCATTTAACAGATGAGGAAACTGGGGCTAGCAGAGATTAAATGACTTGCCCACAGTCACACAGCTCCTAAACAGGTGAAGCAGCATTTGAGCCCAGGTATTCCTGACTCTAAGTCCAGCACTCTACCCACTGCATCATTTAGTTGCCTAGCTAAACATAAGAGGGCTGAGAGAGAATTCACTCATTCGCCCTTCATTCTGAGGAACTCCCCACACAGGAATTTCTGAAGCTGAAGTGATTTGATGAGGCACTAATGATGGACCCCTAAAAGGCCCTGGATCCCACATGGCCCAGATTCCTGGCATTTGCCTGAGGCATCACCCTTCCCAGTCAATAATCCTTTTCACTGGCCTTTCATTGTGGCCCTCATTGTCTGCACTTGGTCCACCCCAGGCTACTTGCCACTCCTTAATCCCATCTAGACCCCTTTCTCTGTTACCTCCAGACCACCCAGGCTACTTGCAACCCCTAGATCCACCCAGATCTTTCCACAGTATTTCTATATAAAAGTGTCCATCTTGCCCCCCTTAAATTGCTCAGATTAGGGGCAGCTAAGTGGTGCAGTGGATAGAGCTCCAGCCTTGGAGTCAGGAGGACTTGAGTTCAAATCCAGCCTCAGACACTTGACACTAGCTGTGTGACCCTGGGCAAGTCACTTAACCCCGACTGCCTCACCAAAAAAAAAGCAAAGAAAAAAACTGCTGGGATTTTTAAAATCTGGCCCACTTGTATTGTCGCCACAAACACTGCAGACTCACTAGGAATCTCGCCCACCCCAACCAGTGTTTTACTAAACTACTTGGACTGAAAGGTTTGAATGGCCAAATTCTTTCCAAGCAGACCCACTCCCTTTTGCTCTTGCATTTCAGGGTTCCCAAGACCCCTAGACTTCAACAGATTGTCTACAAGCCGAAAATTCATTCTGCACTGAAAATTCATATTTTATATGGAAAGTGAAGAACCAAGAGGAAAAGTTACTTAATGAAAGGGGGAAAAGGGTACTTAAAAAATAATTGTTTAAATTGACCTTTTTTTGCTTTTTGGAGAAAATAAGTTGTTTTAGTCTAAGAATCAGAGTTAGAAGGGACCTCAGACATCATAGTAGTTGAGACATTTTTCTGAAGCATATTTTATCATTGTTTGGTAATATTAGGCAAGAATAGGAGATATATCAAAAAAGGTTATCTATGAACTCTTAATTGCAAAATACAATGGCCTTTTCTCAATTCTCATTTTTCTTGATGTCTCTGTAGCCTTTCACACTGTCAATCACCTTCTCCTGAATACTCTTGCCTCTCTAGGTTTCTTCCTCCTTCCTCTCTGACCACTTCTCATTTTAATCCCCCCCCCACCAGGATCTTCAATCAGTTCATTTCCATGAAGCTCAAGTTAATAGTTAGTCATTCTTCGAGTGTGTGTGTGTGTGTGTGTTTTACTCTAATTCTGCAGCTCTGACCTGGAGCCTCTTCTCTCTCTATATGCTATTTTACTTGATGATGGGATCAGCTCCCACTGGTTCAATTTTCTCTACATACACTCTCCTAAGTTCCTGTCTGGCATTACCAATGGCCTTCTGACATCTCAAACTGGATGATGTTTAGTATCTCAAACTCAACGTATTCAAAACATAACTCATTATCTTCTTCCCAGACTCTCCCCCAAACTTTACCCTCTTCTGAAGTGTTATAAAGATGACCCCAGACTCAGTTCCGAAGACTGGTGTCTCAAAGACTTTTTATTAAAGAGGCTGAAGTGTATGCTTTCGATTCTCACAAGAAGCGGGCACATCTCCTTGGAAGGGGAAAAAATGCACGTGTAAAAGAAGCCAAAGCAAGTTTTATAGTTAGTAATTGCCTAACTCCTTCCCTTCTGGATCAGGATTGGTCCTAATCCTTCTGGGTTACAATCTTCCTTATATGCCCCATCCTTAACATACATTATGTGCCTAAAATTGTGTTATCACTACCCCCAGAGGAAGACAGCCTGTCAGTGCTGATTTCTTATTTATTTATGTGAAAACTTAACTCTTTCATTTCTCACACAAGTTCCTATTTTCTGTATCACCATTGTCCCAGCCACACAGGCCTGCAACCTCAAAGTCATCCTCAACCCCTCATTTATATTCATTTCATATATACAATCTGTTGCCAAGTCTTGTTTCTCTCTTCACATCTCTCTTATACATCTCCTTCTCTCCACTCATAAGGTCATCATGCTGGTGAAAGCCTTCAACACCTCACGCTTGACAATTGCCTTCTACTGGTGGCCCTTGCCCAGGCCTCTCTCCATTCTAAAATATCCTTCATTCAACCACCAAAGAGACTTTCCTAAAGCACAGGTCTGATCATGTCATCCCCTACTCTATACATACCAGTGGCTCCCTATTACCTCCTGGATCAAATATTAAAATCATCTGTTTGGAATTTAAAGTCCTTCACCCCATAGCCCCTTCCTACCTTTCCAGTCTACTTACACTTTACTTCCTTCCATATACCCTATGATCCAGAGACACTGATTTTCTTACTGTTCCTTACACACCACAATGCATCTCCCCAATCTGTATCTTTTTAACAGCAGCTGTACTCCATGAATGGAATCCTCTACCTCTACCCTTCCCTGAACCTTAAGGACAAGGACTAGATTTTTTGCCTTTCTTTGTACCCCAGGGTCTGACACAAAGTGCTTAAGAAATGACTGCTGAATAATTAAGTCCTCCTTTGTTTCTAATAACAAACAAAAACAGTTTTGACCAGTTGATGCCCTTTGAAATAAGGAAGTAATGCTCATGGAAAATATGCTACCCCTCCTCCGGCATATCATGCCTGTCTTAGTATCCTGAAGGAACATTCTTTTCAACATAAACAATGCTGATCTTTTTCGTGGGTAGGAACATTTCTTTGAGGTACCAAAGAAGCATGATGTATTTGTAGTGTAAAGAGCACTACGTAATTTAACTTGGAATCTCAAAACTTGAGCTCAAATTTTGCCTCTAACAGTAGGCTGTATGCCCTTGGGCAAGTTACTTAACTTTCTTAGCTTCCTCATCAGTAAAATGGCTCCAAAAAACCACTTATGCCTTCAAAGGAGGAATGAATACCTGTATTACCTACCGTACAACTCAGTTGTAAGTAACAAATAAGAATATAGAGCAACTACCATTTCTTGTCTACTATGTCCCTGGGTCTTTGTGCTATGCTATGCGGTGGTGAAAGAGAGGTTAAAAAAAAAAAAAAACATCCCACAGCCTTTGAGTTGCTAATAAAATTGCTGTAGTAAGTAAGCTGTAAAAGCACAACAAAAATAAAAGACAATGCTGTACACTCATGAATCAATTAAAAATTCTTTGCTGAAGAAACTCTACAAAAAGAACAGCAGCTTTACAAATTAATAATGCTAAGTCACCTGAGGCAAAGAGAAAAAAATCATCAATGTTCCATTAGACCTCAGGGTCCCAGAGATGCTGCAGAGGCCTTACCAATTCTTTTAACAAATTTACTTTGTGTCACTTCCACTATGAAAAAAATCTTGAATTTCATAGGGACTTTCAGGATTCAAGAAAAACCACCGACATCCGTTTACATGCTAATGTTCCCTCCAATACTTTTGCTGCCCAGCAACTTCTATTTGTACCTTCACTCCACTTCTGCCACACATAGGGAAAGGTCCGGTCCTTCATCTCCTCAACCACAAGGATTCTAGCTCCATAATTCATAAGTCTGAATTTCCTCTGATTGATGATGATGATGATGATGATGATGATGATGATGATGACAAAAATGAAGATGATGATGACAACAGCTAGCACTAACTGGCTCTCCAGTCCTCCAAGTTCTCCCAAGCAATTTGCTATTCTGGTCTCACTTTCCCCCTTTCAATATTTCAAACCTTTAGTTAACCAGCTAACAATGTTCTTCATCCTAAATAAAACCCTTTGTTCTCTTGTCCCATCACCACTCATCTCTTTCCAGATAACTTAGCCCAAATAACTCCCACTATGGAAGCAATATTAAAGCCTCTTTTTCAAAAATTTCAACAGAATTTATTAAGAAATAAATATTTCCCCAGTGATCCTTTCCAGACCTACCAGAAAAAGAAAACCTTATCACTACTAAATCAAACTTCTCAAGACACAACGATCTTCTCTAAATCCTTTTCTTCTTTCCCTAGACCAGCAGTTGTCAAAGTGTGGTTAGGGGATCAGATGTTCCCCAGGCAGGTCAGGGGGTCCACAAGGTCAAAGCTATTTTCATGATAATACCATACAGTAAATATCAATAGACATAACCCACATAAACAAAAGCTCCTAATAATTTTTAAGAGCGTAAAAGAATTCTGAGACTAAAACTGTTGATGTTTAGGGGTGCTGGGACCCCAAAATAGCAACAAATGGGTGTTGCCCAAATGAATTCGACCCAAGCCTTCTTTCAGTCGAAGACAAATTTTATTAAAGATCTACCATATTAGGGGCACCTAGGTGGTACAGTGGATAGAGCACCAGCCCTGAAGTCAGGAGAACCTGGGTTCAAATCCGACCTCAGACCAAACACTTCACACTTACTAGCTGTGTGACCCTGGGCAAGTCACTTAACCCCAATTGCCTAAAAAAAAAAATTAAAAAGATCTACCATATTGGTCATCCTATTAAGGAATGTGAACATTTGTGACACTCATATTGACAAGTGGGCTAGATTCAACCTGAGTCATTGGCCAGATTTTAAGAATCTGAGCACCCCAATGGAAGCCAAGATGGATCTTATATATAGAAAGACAGTGGGAGGGATCTAGGAGTGTCCAATAGTATGCAGTGACTGGGAGACGGGGTCTAGGGAGGATCTTGATGGGAGTGGCCAATAGTCTGGGATGACTATGATGTTACAGAGAAGGGCAGAGAACGCCAGGGACCTGGACCATGCGGCCCAGGGAGAAATGGGGTCTTGATAAGATCAGAGTGGAAAAAAAAAAAGATCTGGGACTGAAGGTCTAGGGTGGGGCCGGGTGCAGACAAAGAAAGGGAACAGAGAAGGATCAATGACTCAGGCAAAAGCCAGAGACTTGATCAAGTGGGAAAATTCAAGGCGAGTTCAAGGGGGGGTTTCCACAGCCTGTACCCGGTCAAAATGACTGAGAACTGCTGCCTTATTCCCTAATCTTTATCCTTTAAGAATATAAGTAAAAGGTCAAGAATGAAAGCTAAGGCCTCTGAAAAGAGACTAAGGGTACTAGTAACTTGATTAAAACTGAGAAATATCTCTCTTGTTAAGGTCATTTGCCTTCCCCCAGGCACTGCAAAGATAAAAGATCTATTTAATAGAAGGAAGAAGTCTTTTAGACTTCAATTCTTGGAAACATCTTAGTCCACCTCTGACCAGCCAGAAGGAAAGATCAGGGAGAGAAATGGTAAAGGAGGGATCAAGTGGTTGCAGGAATGATTCTGCATGGGTACATGTGCTGAAAGATTAGGTGACTTCTGTTCTCTTTTATGAAGCAAAATGTCAACTATTTCCTTATTTTGACCTGTGTGACTTTTTTTATCAGTATGAAATTATTGTTCAAAAATCTTACAAAATGTGACTTCACAATGTCCTACCTTGGAGAGATGAATCAACAAACATTTATTAAGCACCAAGTAAGTGCCAGGCTAGGCTACCTAAAGAGAGAGATAACATGCAAAACAAATGGATACAAAACAAGCCTTACATGGGATAAATAGGAAATAATAAAGGCATTAGAAGGCACTAGAATTAAAAGGGGTTGAGGATAGATTCCAATAAAAGAAGGGATTTTAGTTGAGACTTAAAGAAAGGTCAGAGAAGTAAGTAGACAGGCCTGGAGGGAGAGCATTCCAAGCAAAGGAGGAGGGGAGAGGGAGAGAGTAAGGCATAAGAAGACTGGAAAGGTAGAAGGGTAGTCACTGAAGGGCTCTGAAGGACAAACAGCATTTTGTATTTGATCCTGGAAGCAACAGGGAGTCACTGAAGTTTATGAGCAAGAAGGTGACTTAGTTGGACCTGTGCTTTAAGAAAATCTCTTTAGTGGCTGAATGGAAGATGGAGTGGAGTGGGCAGAGAAAGCATGCAGATTCACCAGCAGCTAATGCAGTAATCCACCATGAGGTGAGAAAGGCCTGCCCTAGAGTGGTGATAGAGTGTGTGTGTGGGGGGGGGGAACATTAGAAAGATGTCACAAAGGTAAAATCTTTGTGAGCCTGAGGGACTAGGAGGATGGTGTTGCTTGTTCAGTAATATGGAAGGCAGGAGGCAGGGAGGGTCTATGGAGAAAGAATAACGAGTTCCCATTTGGACATACTGAGTTTAAGAGGACTGCTGAACATCCAGTTTGAGATGTCTGAAAAGCAGTTGGAGATGTGAGATGGGAGGTCAGCAGAAAGTATGGAGCAGGAGAGGAAGATTTAGGAGTCATCAGCATAGAGACAATAATTAAATTCATGGAAGCTGATGAGACCACCAAGTGAAATAGTATAGACGGAGGAGAGAAAAAGACCTAGGACAGGACCCTGAGGGACCCCTATTATTCCAGGGCAAGATCTGGAGGAGGATCCAGAAGGGGGGCCAAGAAGGAGCAATCAGAAAGGTAGGAGGCAGCCCATGAGACAAACTGATCAACACGTATCTAAGGCTGCAGAGTGATAAAAGAGAATAAGGATAGAAAAAAGGCCATTGGATTGGTAACAGTTTTGGTGGCCAGAAGGTCAGAAGCTGGAAGGTAAGAGGTTAAGATTAGATTTGAACAATCATAAATTAATTAAAAATTGTTTCTGGCAGGCTTGTGCCTACAACATGGAGCACAGTATTAGTATTATTTTTTAACCTAACACCATTATCTGCTTGTTCCTATCCTGCAGAATACCTAGAATCACGTAACTATGCTGACTGGGTTTTACCCAATTTCAACTGGGTCCACCCTGCCGCACACCAATGATTTTACCCTTCCCTGATAAACACTATCTCACTCTCCAAAGGAACTTTTCCAAAACTTTTTTTTTCAAACCACCTCCCTGCTTCCTCTCAGCAAAGAATCTCACCTCACATACTTCACTGAAACATCCAGGGTTCCCTTTCCTCCTTAGTTCCATACTTCAAATCACTTTAACATCCTCCCCAATCATCTCCTTTGTGGCCCAGTCTCAGGATGAGGTGGTCCTTCTCTTTGCCAACGTCCTTGTCCCCTCTACTTGTACCCTCAATCCCATCCCTGTCCTATACGCCCCAAGGGCTTGCCCCTTTGGTAATTCCTTCTCTCCCTCATTTTCAACCTATCCTGATCCACTGGCTCTTACCAATGCTGCTTGCAAACATACTCGGATCTCCTCATCTTTAATGAATCTTCACTTGATCCCTTCATTCCTCAAAGCAATCATCCTTCCTTTCACAGCCACACTCCTAGAAAAAATTCTCTACACTCTTATACTCCACTTTCATACCTAACGATCACAATCTTTAAATTGAATAACATGGCAGCATTTTAATTTCACCCCACCCTGACAACCTGTTATTTCTCATCAGAAATAATAAGACATTAGCCAAACTGAAGAGTCAGTGAGTGGTTTAGCCAATATATTGGGAATGGAGGAGATGGTAATCACAGTCAAACATAGTAGAGAGATCAAGAAAGTGGAATTTCTGAGTTTGAGAGTTCAAGAACTGGCCTTCTAGAGAGGTTCACAACCTAGAAATCTTCCTTGATTACTCATTTTCACTCATTCTCTACCCCCTTAACATTTCTCATATCTGTCCCCTTCAATCTACTCACACCACAACCTCCCTAAACCTCTATCCTAGACTATTCAACAATCTCCTAATTGGGACCCCTTGCCTTCATTCTCTCTCTTCTCCATCAATGTATCCTACACACTGTGGCTCAACTGATATTGTTGTGGTCTAGGGGTCCTGGGAACCCCCAAAATGCAAGAGCAAAGGGCGTGGGTCTGCCTCGAAAGAATTGGACCACTCAAGCCTTCTTCAGTGCAAGTAGTTTAGTAAGCACTGGTTGGGATGGATGAGATTCCCAGTGAGTCTGTGCATTTGATAGAGACAAGCCTGAGGTTTTTTTATAGGGAAAAAGATTGTGGGAAGATTTGGATGGGAATAAGGAGTGGCGAATAGCCTGGGGATAGTCCAGAGGTAACAGAGAATTAGTTGGGCTGAGGTCCAGGGCGCCACAATGAAAGGACAATTCAAGGGGAAAGTTCAAGGGGGGGGGAGGAAGAGGTCCAGAGCCCACACCCCATCAATATTCCTAAATTACAGGTCTGGCCATGTCACTCCTGTACTCAAGAAGCTTCAGTGTTTTCCTATTGTTTCTAGCATAAAATTATGAACAAACTTTTCTGTTTAGCATTTAGAACCCTTGACAATCTGGCTCCCAACTACCTTTCAGGGCTGATTACATATTGTACCCCTCATGCACTCTACAATCTAAACCAGCCAGTTGATATTGTCCATACAAAACACTAAATCTCTTGCATCCAGGCCGTGGTACAAGTTGTCCCTCATGTCTGAAATGTTCTCTTTCCTCATCTCCATCTCTTGAAACTAGCAGCTCCCTTCAAGGCTCAGCTCACAGTATTACCTACCTCAAGAGGACTTTCTTGATTCTGCCAAGTGTTAATACCCCCTCAATCAATGTATTTATTTTGAAAATATCCTATATTTATCAACTAACATGTTTTATATCCCTATCAGAACGTGAGCTCTTTAAAGGGAGGAAGTGCCAACAATTGCACCCCACATTTGAGCATAATGTAGTAGGAAACCAGGCAGAGTTACTGATAGAAAATGGAGGGCTAGCTACCTGGTAAAGTTCTGAGCCTTCTGTAAAGGACTTGAACTAGAGGCCCTAAACACAAGGAGGCAAACTGAACCTCACAGGTATCACTCAGACTAGATGGGTGAGATGCAACTATGACTTAACTAGGGCTCTGGATAGGTAACACAGTAGTTTGGGGGGGGGGGGGCAGGATCTTAATCCCTTTAAAAGGTACATTTAGGGAAGCAGCATGGTGTAGTAGAAAAGAATGCTGAACCTAGAGTCGTAAGACTTGAATTTGAATCCCAAGTAGGCCACTTTCTACTTCATCACCTCATCTATAAAGGAAGGAAGCTGGATCTTTCTAAAGACCTTTACAGCTCTAGATCCATGATTCTATGATTCGATATAATTTTGTTAAAACTTCAATAATAAAATTCAGTATTAGACTGAAGCTCAACTACCTGTATGCTTGACTGGCATTATCCCAGATAAGTCACTTCCTAGAGCTGGGTAATTTCAAGAGAAGTCACTTAAACTTTTCTAGGCCTCAGTTCCCTAATTAGTAAAATGAGAGTATGGACTAAATGCCCTTTAAGGTCCCTTCCAGCACTAGATCCCATCCCCTTTTAGTACTTTTTGGGGTTAGGTTCAAAGTTATAAATAATAGTAAACACAAGATTTATTTCTTCTTTTAAAAATGCTACTTAAAAAGCACTTTTCCAGAGAAAAGAACAATTGTGACTGAAGTGGAAAAAGTCATCAAAGACCACAATACTAAATGATGCATAACACAGTTTTAAAGTATGTGGACCATTCCCAATATATTGGCTAAACCACGCACTGACTCTTCAGTTTGGCTAATGTCTTACTATTTCTGATGAGAAATAACAGGTTGTCAGGGTGGGGTGAAATTAAAATGCTGCCATGTTATGCAATTTAAAGATTGAAGTTATACCTGTTTGTAAATACTAAGCGTAGAGCTTAAAAAATGTAAACACTAATTGTATTATAATTATTGTCTTCTTATTCAAAAGAATTCAAGCAGTTAAAAAAAATGATTGTTTCTATGACGATTTAAAATGTCCTTAAGTTTTAAATTACAGGAGGGTTACATTTTAATCAAAGTGTAATAGCTAGCTGTGGAAACTTTAAGTTCACAATGGAAATACCTGTAACTAACATCTAAAGATGTCATCAGGTTCGTTCCTCCTGTTCTGATAGCTCCACAAAATATCTTATCTGCTTACATAAATTAATCCCAATTTCTTGTTTTCCTTTGGAATTTCCAAAACTATTTATTTCTTCCTATGGACAAAGAAAAACCAATACATTTGCCTAACCTTAATTCCTAACATTATCAACCAGCACCACTTCAAAGTATCCCGATTTTTCTGGCAGCTCTCTCAACATACCTTTCAGAGGGTACCTTTAAGTTCCTAAACACTTTCTTTTCACCATAAACATTTACAAAGACTTCAAGCCAACTAATTTTCAGCTACAGAAATAACAAAAGAAAAAAAAATCTGAGGCATAAGACAACCGGTTCCTGAAAATTAGTTAAATATTACAAGTAAATTATACACAGATGTCTTTACTGTTGAACAGATAGGACATACCCTTGTTATTATTAGAATCCTTTCTCAAAAATAAAAGGGGTTCGAGCCCTCCGGAATATCTGAACTAATCTTTTTTTTTTTTAAAGAGTATAGGAAACTCTCAAATTTGAACGCATTAGTTATTATACTTCCCCTCGATAAGTGACTAAGTTTTACATGACACTGACATCGCAAGCCAGCTGGGGAGAAACTCGAACACTCCCTTTTCCCTATACTGGATGACTCAACTCTCTTTGGTAGCCACCCTAGCTGCACAATCACGGATTTCAATCCTGTACTTCTTTTGTCCTCTGAACGGCCCAGTAAGGCTTTCGGCTCCCATTTTTCTCCCGTCGAGGTTGTGACACGCCTCCCCAAGGTCTGGGGAGAGGGGGCGGGGGAATGAAGGAACCGAACAAGTCCGCACACATTCAGTAAGCGCCTCCTGTATGCCAAGCTCCGGGGACACAGAAGCAAGGCAGGAGAGTTGGTGGAGACGACGTCCCGGGCCCGGGGTGACAGCTGAGTATCTGGAGGACCTCGGCTTGCAATGACAGGGCAGCGGCCAGGGCCGCGGGGAGAGAGGAAGGAGCACGTGGGGCTCCCGGAATGAGGGCCACTAGGGCCCCGGGAAGGGCGCCCCGAGGTCCCGCGGCCATCGCCCCGGCTGTCACGGCCGCTCCGGCCACCCACGTGTCCTTTCCCGAGGGAGGCGGCGGGTGTCCGGGGAGGGGGGACGCCCGCGGGGTCGCTCTGGGTCGACAGCCCAAAGGTCAGCGGGGGGCGGGGCAGGGCGAGACCCCGCCCCTCCTCCATCCCCCCATCTCCCTCTCCCCCCCCCCCGGCTCCGGCCGCCACGTTCTCAATGACACCGTAGTAAATACAGCAGCTGTAACGGCCGCCGTGGGGAAGGGGGTCCGGGGGGCGCCCCGCGACCGCCACCAACACACCCCACAGCGCGTGCGCCCCCGCCCCGCCCCTCCCCCTCACACCTCAGAGGGCGCGCGACCCCCACACCCCACCCCCCCCCGGCTCTGAGGCCTAACCCCGAAGAGTGACAAGCCGGCCGCAGGGCCCGCCGCGGCGACAGCCCTCGGCTCTTACCCGCTGCAAGATCCGCCGGAACATGGTGGAGCTCGGGCCGGGGCCGGGGCAAGAGGGCGGCGGCCGCTCGGGCAGCCTCCACGGCCCCTCACTCAGCCGGCCTTGGAAGAGGGAGCGCGCAGTCGCGCGACTACTGACAGCGGGGGCGGGGGCGCCACCTCCCGGCCCCGGGCGGGAAGAGGGAGCCCTGAGAGGCCGCCCGGACCCTCCTCTGGGGGCGGAGCCGGCGGCAATGGCCAATCCGGGCCGGCGGAGGCGGGGTGTGCGCCCGCCTCCCCTCAACCCCCAAGCGTGGGCTGGAGGCTGACTGACGGGCCGGCGGACGGAGCCTTCCGGCGGGCGGGCCGGACTTTGGTGGCTGAATGCGCGTGCGCTCTTCTCCCCACCCCGGCCTCTCCTGAGCCGGGGGCGGGGCGCGGGACCGCGGCTGAGCCAACCCAGCCTCGGACCTTCCGGGGCTCGCCCCAGGCAGCCGGGGCTGCGGGAGCTCGGAACCTTGTGGGGCAGCGTCTGCGGCCACCCCGATGCTGGGGTCCTGCAGCCCAGCGCTGATGCACCCCCACAGAGAAGCCCGAGACTCCCCCTCCTCCCACCCCGCTCCCTTTCTTCTCTTTTCCTGCCTCGGGCTGGCGAGTCCCCACGGAAAAGATGGGACTCCGCCGGGGCAGAGGACTTTGGAATGGTCACTTTTTATATCATGGATTTTTTTTTTCTTTTTTGGACGGCATCTGTCATTTCACTGGCGTGGGAAACTCCAACAATGCGCATTTCACACGCACACACATCCAGGCTGTTCTGTCTCAGTTTCCTGGGACTCTGAGAAATCGAATGACCAGCCTTGGGTCACGCGGCCAGAATGTGTCAGAGGTGGGACTGATTCCAGAAGACTTCGGCCCTTTGACTCGCCAAGCCAACCTGCCTCTCCTTTAATCGAGTCGTGCTCACTCAGATAGATGTTCAGCCTACTTTCAAACGCCATGCTCTGCCCCCTTCATCCATGATGCTGGTATTGCCCAAAGTTTGGTCCTTACCTGCATGATCTTAGGCAAATCATGAAGCTGCTC
>NW_020954652.1:1043334-1043762 GCF_900497805.2 Vombatus ursinus | reverse complement strand
TTTCTTTCCTTCTTTCTTTCTTTCTTTCTTTCTTTCTTTCTTTCTTTCTTTCTTTCTTTCAAGTGGTTGAACTAAATATAGATAGCCTCTTAAGCTACTCGAATTTCTAAATATATAAACCTATGAGCCTTTCCTATGTATTATTATCACACATTCCATAGCCCAGACCAGTCTCTCTTAAGGCCAGTCAATCATTTTTAATTAAGTCAGCATTTATTAAGTGCAGTACAAAGAATCAAAAAACAGTTCCTGTGCTCAATGAAGATCATTGCCATTCGGATAGTATTACAAGTATTAAAAACTCCACCTGTCGGGGAATAACATACACACTCAATTGGGTATAGAAATCTATCTTACCCTACAGGAAAATGGGGGAGGGAGGGGACAAGAGAGCAGGGGGATGATAGAGGAGAGGGCAGACTAGGGGA